>NC_053023.1:5083139-5221011 GCF_003073215.2 Triticum urartu
TTGACTGGCTCGTTGATCAATAGATGGTTACGGTTTCCTGACCATGGACATTGGATGTCGTTGATAACGGGATCACATCATTAGGAGAATGATGTGATGGACAAGACCCAATCCTAAGCATAGCACTAGATCGTGTAGTTCGTATGCTAAAGCTTTTCCAATGTCAAGTATCATTTCCTTAGACCATGAGATTGTGCAACTCCCGGATACCGTAGGAGTGCTTTGGGTGTGCCAAACATCACAACGTAACTGGGTGACTATAAAGGTGCACTACGGGTATCTCCGAAAGTGTCTGTTGGGTTGGCACGAATCGAGACTGGGATTTGTCACTCCGTGTGACGGAGAGGTATCTCTGGGCCCACTCGGTAGGACATCATCATAATGTGCACAATGTGATCAAGGAGTTGATCACGGGATGATGTGTTACGGAACGAGTAAAGAGACTTGCCGGTAACGAGATTGAACAAGGTATCGGGATACCGACGATCGAATCTCGGGCAAGTATCGTATCGATAGACAAAGGGAATTGTATACGGGATTGATTAAGTCCTTGACATCGTGGTTCATCCGATGAGATCATCGTGGAACATGTGGGAGCCAACATGGGTATCCAGATCCCGCTGTTGGTTATTGACCGGAGAATGTCTCGGTCATGTCTGCATGTCTCCCGAACCCGTAGGGTCTACACACTTAAGGTTCGATGACGCTAGGGTTATAAAGGAAGCTTGTATGTGGTTACCGAATGTTGTTCGGAGTCCCGGATGAGATCCCGGACGTCACGAGGAGTTCCGGAATGGTCCGGAGGTAAAGATTTATATATGGGAAGTCCTGTTTTGGTCACCGGACAAGTTTCGGGGTCACCGGTATTGTACCGGGACCACCGGAAGGGTCCCGGGGGTCCACCGGGTGGGGCCACCTGCCCCGGGGGGGGGCACATGGGCTGTAGGGGTGTGCACCTTGGCCTATATGGGCCAAGGGCACCAGCCCCAAGAGGCCCATGCGCCAAGGGATAAGGAAAGGAAGAGTCCTAAAAGGGGAAGGCACCTCCGAGGTGCCTTGGGGAGGAGGGACTCCTCCTAGCCGCACCCTTCCTTGGAGGAAGGGCCAAGGCTGCGCCTCCCCCCCTCTCCCTTGCCCCTATATATATGTGGGGGGTGGGAGGGCAGCCATACCAATGTTCTGGTGCAGCCCTCTCCCCTCTCCCAAGTACTTCTCCTCTCCCGTGGTGCTTGGCGAAGCCCTGCAGGATTGCCATGCTCCTCCATCACCACCACGCCGTTGTGCTGCTGCTGGATGGAGTCTTCCTCAACCTCTCCCTCTCTCCTTGCTGGATCAAGACATGGGTGACATTGTCGGGCTGTACGTGTGTTGAACGCGGAGGTGCCGTCCGTTCGACACTTGGTCATCGGTGATTTGGATCACGACGAGTACGACTCCATCAACCCCGTTCACTTGAACGCTTCCGCTTAGCGATCTACAAGGGTATGTAGATGCACTCTCCTTCCCCTCGTTGCTGGTTTCTCCATAGATAGATCTTGGTGACACGTAGGAAAATTTTGAATTTCTGCTACGTTCCCCAACAGTGGCATCATGAGCTAGGTCTATTGCGTAGATTCTATGCACGAGTAGAACACAAAGTAGTTGTGGGCGCTGATTTTGTTCAATATGCTTGCCGTTACTAGTCTTATCTTGATTCGGCGGCATTGTGGGATGAAGCGGCCCGGACCAGCCTTACACGTACGCTTACGTGAGACCGGTTCCACTGACAAACATGCACTAGTTGCATAAGGTGGCTGGCGGGTGTCTGTCTCTCCCACTTTAGTCGGATCGGATTTGATGAAAAGGGTCCTTATGAAGGGTAAATAGCAATTGGCATATCACGTTGTGGTCTTTGCGTAGGTAAGAAACGTTCTTGCTAGAAACCCATAGCAGCCACGTAAAACATGCAAACAACAATTAGAGGACGTCTAACTTGTTTTTGCAGGGTATGCTATGTGATGTGATATGGCCAAAAGAATGTGATGAATGATATATGTGATGTATGAGATTGATCATGTTCTTGTAATAGGAATCACGACTTGCATGTCGATGAGTATGACAACCGGCAGGAGCCATAGGAGTTGTCTTAATTTATTTATGACCTGCGTGTCAACATAAACGTCATGTAATTACTTTACTTTATTGCTAACCGTTAGCTGTAGTAGTAGAAGTAATAGTTGGCGAGGCAACTTCATGAAGACACGATGATGGAGATCATGATGATGGAGATCATGGTGTCATGCCGGTGACGATGATGATCATGGAGCCCCGAAGATGGAGATCAAAAGGAGCAATATGATATTGGCCATATCATGTCACCATTTGATTGCATGTGATGTTTATCATGTTTATACATCTTATTTGCTTAGAACGACGGTAGTAAATAAGATGATCCCTCATTAAAATTTCAAGAAAGTGTTCCCCCTAACTGTGCACCGTTGCGACAGTTCGTTCGTTTCTAAGCACCACGTGATGATCGGGTGTGATAGATTCCAACGTTCACATACAACGGGTGTAAGACAGATTTACACATGCAAACACTTAGGTTGACTTGACGAGCCTAGCATGTACAGACATGGTCTCGGAACACAGAAGACCGAAAGGTCGAGCATGAGTCGTATGGTAGATACGATCAACATGAAGATGTTCACCGATGTTGACTAGTCCGTCTCACGTGATGATCGGACACGGCCTAGTTGACTCGGATCATGTAATCACTTAGATAACTAGAGGGATGTCTATCTGAGTGGGAGTTCATAAGATGAACTTAATTATCCTGAACATAGTCAAAAGGTCTTTGCAAATTATGTTGTAGCTCGCGCTTCTGTTCTACTGTTTAGATATGTTCCTAGAGAAAATTTAGTTGAAAGCTGATAGTAGCAATTATGCGGACTAGGTCCATAAACTGAGGATTGTCCTCATTGCTTCATAGAAGGCTTATGTCCTTAATGCACCGCTCAGTGTGCTGAACCTCGAACGTCGTCTGTGGATGTTGCGAACATCTGACATACACGTTTTGATAACTACGTGATAGTTCAGTTAAACGGTTTAGAGTTGAGGCACCGAAGATGTTTTGAAACATCGCGAAACATATGAGATGTTTTGAGGGCTGAAATTGGGATTTCAGGCTCGTGCCCATGTCAAGAGGTATATGACCTCCGACGATTTTCTTAGCCCACAAACTAAGGGAGAAAAGCTCAATCGTTGAGCTTGTGCTCAGATTGTCTGAGTACAACAATCATTTGAATCGAGTGGGAGTTGATCTTCCAGATGAGATAGTGATGTTTCTCCGAAGTCATTACCACCAAGCTACTAGAGCTTCGTGATGAACTATGATATATCAGGGACATATATGATGATCCTTGAGATATTCGCAATGTTTGACTCCACGAAAGTAGAAATCAAAAGGGAGCATCAATCGTTGATTGTTAGTAAAACCACTAGTTTCAAGAAGGGCAAGGGCAAGAAGGGATACTTCATGAAACGGCAATTCAGCTGTTGCTCTGGTGAAGAAACCCAAGGTTGAACCCAAACCCGAGACTAAGTGCTTCTGTAATAAGGGGAACAGCCACTGGAGCAGAATTACCCTAGATACTTGGTAGATTAGAAGGCTGGCAAGGTCGATAGAAGTATATTGGATATACATTGTGTTGATGTGTACTTTACTAGTACTCCTAGTAGCACCAGGGTATTAGATACCGGTTCGGTTGCTAAGTGTTAGTAACTCGAAATAAAAGCTACGGAATAAACGGAGACTAGCTAAAGGTGAGCTGATGATATGTGTTGGAAGTGTTTCCAATGTTGATATGATCAAGCATCGCACGCTCCCTCTACCATCGAGATTGGTGTTAAACCTAAATAATTGTTATTTGGTGTTTGCGTTGAGAATAGACGTGATTGGATTATGTCTATCGCAATACGGTTATTCATTTAAGGAGAATAATAGTTACTCTGTGTATTTGAATAATACCTTCAATGGTCTAGCACCTAAAATAAATAGTTTATTGAATCTCGATCGTAGTGATACACATGTTCATGCCAAAAGATAGTAATGATAGTACCACCTACTTGTGGCACTGCCACGTAAGTCATATCGGTATAAAACGCATGAAGAAGCTCCATGTTGATGGATCTTTGGGCTCACTCGTTTTGAAAAGTTTGAGACATGCGAACCATGTCTATTGGTGTATATGCATGAAGAAACTCCATGCAAATGGACCGTTTGGACTCACTTGATTTTGAATCACTTGAGACATGCAAATCATACCACATGGGCAAGATGACTGAAAGCCTCGTTTTTAGT
This sequence comes from Triticum urartu, assembly GCF_003073215.2. NCBI lineage: Eukaryota > Viridiplantae > Streptophyta > Magnoliopsida > Poales > Poaceae > Triticum > Triticum urartu. The sequence continues at coordinate 5,087,482 of NC_053023.1, forward strand.
AAAATGGAACTAGAAAGCAACTTGTTGGAAGTAATACATTTTGATGTGTGCAGTCCAATGAGTGCTGAGGCGTGTAGTGGATATCATTATGTTCTTACTTCACAGATGATTTGAGTAGATGTTGAGTATATTTACTGATGAATCACGAGTCTGAATTATTGAAAGGTTCAAGTAATTTCAGGGTGAAGTTGAAAGATCGTCGTGACAAGAGGATAAAGTATCTATGATATGATCATAGAGATGAATATCTGAATTACGAGTTTGGCACAGAATTAAGACATTGTGAAAATTGTTTCACAACTAATACAGCCTGGAACACCATAGTGTGATGGTGTGTCCGAACATCATAACTGCACCCTATTGGATATGATGCATACCATGATGTCGCTTATCGAATTACCACAATAGTTTATGGGTTAGGCATTAGAGACAACCGCATTCACTTTAAATAGGGCACCACGTAATTCCGATGAGATGACACCGTATGAACTATGGTTTAGAGAAACCTAAGCTGTCATTTCTTAAAAAGTTTGGGGCTGCGACGCTTATGTGAAAAAGTTTCAGGCTGATAAGCTCGAACCCAAACCGGATAAATGCATCTTCATAGGACACCCAAAACAGTTGGGTATACCTCCTGTCTCAGATTCGAAAGCAATAAGGGATTGTTTCTAGAATCGGGTCCTTTCTCGAGGAAAAGTTTCTCTCGAAAGAATTGAGTGGGAGGATGGTGGAGACTTGATGAGGTTATTGAACCGTCACTTCAACTAGTGTATAGCAGGGCACAAAGAGTTGTTCCTGTGGCACCTACACCAATTGAAGTGGAAGCTTATGATATTGATCATGAAACTTCGATCAAGTCACTACCAAACCTCGTGGGATGACAAGGATGCGTACTACTTCAGAGTGGTACGTAATCCTGTCTTGGAAGTCATGTTGCTAGACAACAATGAGCCTACGAGCTATGGAGAAGCGATGGTGGGCCCAGATTCCGATAAATGGCTCGAGGCCATAAAATCTGAGAGAGGATCCATGTATGAAAACAAAGTGTAGACTTTGGCAGAACGGCTCGATGGTCGTGAGGCTGTTGAGTACAGATGGATTTTAAAAGGAAGACGGACAATGATGGTAAGTATCACCATTAAGAAAGCTCGACTTGTCGTTAAGATGTTTTCCGGCAAGTTCAAGGAGTTGACTACGATGAGACTTTCTCACCCGTAGCAATGCTAAGAGTCTGTTGGAATTATGTTAGCGATTACTGCATTATTTATGAAATCTTGCAGATAGGATGTCAAAAACATTGTTTCCTCGACGATTTTCTTAAGGAAAGGTTGTATGTGATACAACCGGAAGGTTTTGTCAATCCTGAAAGATGCTAATAAGTATGCAAAGCTCTAGCAATCCTTCTGAGGACTGGAGTAAGCATCTCGGAGTTGGAATGTATGCTTTGATGAGATGATCAAAGATTTTGGGTGTATACAAAGTTTATGAGAAACTTGTATTTCCAAAGAAGTGAGTGGGAGCACTATAGAATTTCTGATGGGTATATGTTGTTGACATATTGTTGATCAGAAATGACGTAGAATTTCTGGAAAGCATATATGATTATTGGAAAGTGTTTTTTCAATGGAAAGCCTAGATTAAGCTACTTGAACATTGAGCATCAAGATCTATAAGGATAGATCAAAACGCTTAATGGTACTTTCAAATGAGCACATACCTTGACATGATCTTGAAGGTGTTCAAGATGGATCAGTCAAAGAAGGAGTTCTTGCCTGAGTTGTAAGGTATGAAGTTAAGACTTAAAGCTCGACCACGGCAGAATAGAGAGAAAGGACGAAGGTCGTCCCCTATGCTTAAGACATAGGCTCTACAGTATGCTATGCTGTGTACCGCACCTGAAGTGTGCCTTGCCATGAGTCAGTCAAGGGGTACAAGAGTGATCCAAGAATGGATCACAGGACAGCGGTCAAAGTTGTCCTTAGTAACTAGTGGACTAAGGAATTTTCTCAATTATGGAGGTGGTAAAAGAGTTCGTCGTAAAGGGTTACGTCGATGCAAGCTTAACACCTATCCGGATAGCTCTGAGTAGAGATACCGGATACGTATAATGGAGCAGCAATTTAGAAATAGCTCCAAGTAGAACAGTTATTTGGAATAGCTCCAAATAGAACGTGGTAGCTGCATCTAGGAGATGACATAGAGATTTGTAAAGCACACACGGATCTGAAAGGTTCAGACCCATTGACTATAACCTCTCTCACAAGCATAACATGATCAAACCCAGAACTCTTTGGGTGTTAGTCACATGGGGATGTGACCTTGAGTGTTAATCACATATCGATGTGAACTGGATTATTGACTCTAGTGCAAGTGGGAGACTGTTGGAAATATGCCCTAGAGGCAATAATAAATTGATTATTATTATATTTCCTTATTCATGATAATCGTTTATTATCCATGCTAGAATTGTATTGATAGGAAACTTAGATACATGTGTGGATACATAGACAACACCATGTCCCTAGTAAGCCTCTAGTTGACTGGCTCGTTGATCAATAGATGGTTACGGTTTCCTGACCATGGACATTGGATGTCGTTGAACGGGATCACATCATTAAGAGAATGATGTGATGGACAAGACCCAATCCTAAGCATAGCACTAGATCATGTAGTTCGTATGCTAAAGCTTTTCCAATGTCAAGTATCATTTCCTTAGACCATGAGATTGTGCAACTCCCGGATACCGTAGGAGTGCTTTGGGTGTGCCAAACGTCACAACGTAACTGGGTGACTATAAAGGTGCACTACGGGTATCTCCGAAAGTGTCTGTTGGGTTGGCACGAATCGAGACTGGGATTTGTCACTCCGTGTGACGGAGAGGTATCTCTAGGCCCACTCGGTAGGACATCATCATAATGTGCACAATGTGATCAAGGAGTTGATCACGGGATGATGTGTTACGGAACGAGTAAAGAGACTTGCCGGTAACGAGATTGAACAAGGTATCGGGATACCGACGATCGAATCTCGGGCAAGTATCGTATCGATAGACAAAGGGAATTGTATACGGGATTGATTAAGTCCTTGCCATCATGGTTCATCCGATGAGATCATCGTGGAACATGTGGGAGCCAACATGGGTATCCAGATCCCGCTGTTGGTTATTGACCGGAGAATGTCTCGGTCATGTGTGCATGTCTCCCGAACCCGTAGGGTCTACACACTTAAGGTTCGAGTGACGCTAGGGTTATAGAGATATTAGTATGCGGTAACCCGAAAGTTGTTCGGAGTCCCGGATGAGATCCCGGACGTCACGAGGAGTTCCGGAATGGTCCGGAGGTAAAGAATTATATATAGGAAGTGCTATTTCGGCCGTCGGGACAAGTTTCGGGGTCACCGGTATTGTACCGGGACCACCGGAAGGGTTCCGGGGGTCCACCGGGTGGGGCCACCTGCCCCGGGGGGCCACATGGGCTTTAGGGGGTGCGCCTTGGCCTATATGAGCCAAGGGCACCAGCCCCAAAAGGCCCATGCGCCAATAGTCAAGGAAAAGGAAGAGTCCTAAAGGGGGAAGGCACCTCCGAGGTGCCTTGGGGAGGTGGGACTCCTCCCTGGCCGCACCCTTCCTTGGAGGAAGGGCCAAGGCTGCCCCCCCCTCTCCCTTGGCCCTATATATAGTGGGGGAAGGGAGGGCAACCAAACCTAAGCCCTGGCGCCTCCCTCTCCCTCCCATGACACATCTCCCTCCTCCCGCAGCGCTTGGCGAAGCCCTGTTGGAATCCCGCTACTTCCACCACCACGCCGTCGTGCTACTGGATCTCCATCAACCTCTCCTCCCCCCTTGCTGGATCAAGAAGGAGGAGACGTCGCTGCTCCGTACGTGTGTTGAACGCGGAGGTGCCATCCGTTCGGTGCTAGGATCATCGGTGATTTGGATCACGACGAGTACGACTCCATCAACCCCGTTCTCTTGAACGCTTCCGCGCGCGATCTACAAGGGTATGTAGATCCACTCCTCCCTCGTTGCTAGATGACTCCATAGATAGATCTTGGTGACACGTAGGAAAATTTTGAATTTATGCTACGTTCCCCAACATATTGGTCCCGGTTGGTGCCACCAACCGGGACTAAAGGCCCTCGTGCCTGGGCTCACCACAGCGGCCACGTGGAGGCCCATCTATCCTGATTCGTATAAGAACCGGTACTAAAGGCCAAGGGCATTAGTAACAACCCTTTAGTCCCGGTTCCGCAACCGGGACAGATGGGCCTTATGAACCGGGACAAACGGCCCTTTTTCTACTAGTGGCGCTATATAGGAAGCGTCGCTTCCTCGCTACGTGCTGCGTACATCTCTTCCTCCCCTACCTACTCGGCGCCGCCTCTCCTCTCCTCCCGCCGCATAGAGTTTTATTAGGGTTTAGCGGTGACGGCGACTGTCGGGGATCTCGCCCACCGTGGGGCTTGCGCACGGTGTGTTGAGTTCTTGAAGGGATCTCGCCCATGATCAGCGGCTTGCGATTGACTGGATGAAGAAGAGCCGGTTTAGAAGGATCTACATCAAACTCCAAGTTCATCAGTTCGAGAGTAAAAAAGTTTTTGGCGGCAGCATAAATCAGGTCATAGTCAAAAGTGACCTTGATGGGCAACGGCCGCGAGTGGAAAATCAAATTAGGTCTACACTGCTATTCTACAGATCGATGTGGACAGAACCGCCGCCAGGAAAGAGATTAAGTCCCGCTCGTATGCAAAGTTTGCAATTGAAGCAGATCAATGTCCAAAGCAATGAGGAGATCGTGCTTCCCTCATACGTCCAAGTGTCCCATGGAGGTTTTCCTTTCAATCCAAATATGTCAAGTCACGGCCTGCAGAATATACAAAGTCTGTTCAATCCATCAATCCGAGGACAGATAGATGTTTTGCTACAGTCAAAACAAACAGGGATTCGTCAACCACGCCGACGCGTTAGTCTTGGCCGTCGCTAAAGCTCCTTTTTCTGCTGTACCTGGTTGTTTTTAAATCCCGAGAAAATTCTACCTGGGCCTATGCGTTGATCTGCTAGCCACAAGTTGCTGCTGCTGTTTCCTGTGTTCGTGGCTGTTGCTACCCCTGAAAAAAATCATCAAAGCAACCACGATCCGGATTGGACGGGGTCATGGGCGTGGACTCGTTCCACTGCAGCTACAGCCATCGCTGCGCTCGAGCCCGCTTCCGAGCCGTCCTGCCTGCGCTGTGGCCATCACTGCACCTGAACCGCCCCCACGAGTTGCCAGGCCTCTGCCTTGTCGAGTTTCGACCTCGCCAGATGAACCCTTGCGCTGAGCCGCTCCGCGGCCGTGGTCTTGACTCGCCGACGCGTTCTTCTAAATCGCCATGGTTTTGAATCGCCTACCGCGGCCCTCTGCTACTTCAAGTCGCCATCACTCTACGCCCCCGCGTTGCCGCCTGTTCTAGCCACACTATGGCCTTGTGGTGAATCGTTGGTTGTGGTGCAAGATTGATATGGTTTAGAGAGGAGAGCCGCTCAGCTGATGGATAAGACAACGGTGTATGTGTCAGACAAGCAAAGCAATATGCTCATAAGTGCACACAAACAGATTCAGCTGGAGTGCTAATGGGTTCAAACAATCACGCCCCACAGTCGCCTCGGGTTGCTGCAGTCCATGGTCATCTTGAGCCGCCGCGCTGAGTAGCCGTCCTTACTTCACTGCCGAGCCACCAAGCGCACCACAACTACTGCCTTGGCCTCGCCGATCTCATTTTTTTCCTGCCACCCTGTTCGCCCCGTCGTCGAGGCTCACCGGCGCTGCCTCACTTCACCATAGCTCACCTGTCTCCGCCTTGCCTCCGTCTTGCTGGGGAGCCGTGCGGTCTCACCGTCTCCGTCCCGGCCATGGGCCACACCGACCTCGGCCATCGTCGTTGACCCGTCGCTCCATTGGCCTCTTCCCCTGCAGCCATGAGCCGGCCTTGCGTTGTTGCGAGCTGCCGGACCCCTCTGCTTCTGCTGGACTTTGCCGCTGCGGCCGTGACCTCGCCTCAAGTTGATCACTGCTGCTGCAGCCGCGGCTTCCTGAGCCGCCCGTGGACGGCGCCTCTCTGACCTGCGTGAGGATAAAAAAGGGGGGAAGGCCACCGTGTGTGTTCATCTGACACAGTATACCAGGTGATATCTGCCTTATCTACTTTTCAGTATATATTTTTTATTCTTTCAAGGACAATTACTCTCGCACTGCCATGTCTTTTATGCAGAAAAATTCTTCAATATAGAAGAGACCATTAAAGCTACGGGTATAGAGATCCCGTGCGCATCATCCAGTGGTTCAGTCTATGAGGATATATGGAGGCCGTGCTAGCATACGTCTGTACTGCGGTTCTTAATAAATGGGCATTCAACTATCAACATGCCGGGGGTTGACCTAAATCATAAGCAAACACGCCACTCGTCATGCGGTGGTCCGGCCTACATCGATTCACCCGGACAACGCCTATGTCATTGCCCAATGGATATGTACAAGCCGCCGCACTGCGGTCCGGGTTATTCCAACAACTCTGAAGCAAGGCATGACAATTTAGCCTCTGCTGCACCGGATGATTCAATGGATAGGGCACATAAGTCGCCGCCACTACGTTTTGGTTAAACAACCAGCTGGGATGAACCGCTGGCCGGATTACTGACACAAATCATACTGAGTCATTTATAACCCGCCACGATCGATCTCAAGTTTTTGTGGATTCATATTGCGTTATCAACGCCAAGGATATACAATGAGTGTCGCGAAAATCATTAACTCGCCACCTTGCTTCCAGTTTCTGTTGGAAATATGCCCTAGAGGCAATAATAAATTGGTTATTATTATATTTCCTTGTTCATGATAATCGTTTATTATCCATGCTAGAATTGTATTGATAGGAAACTCAGATACATGTGTGGATACATAGACAACACCATGTCCCTAGTAAGCCTCTAGTTGACTAGCTCGTTGATCAATGGATGGTTACGGTTTCCTGACCATGGACATAGGATGTTGTTGATAACGGGATCACATCATTAGGAGAATGATGTGATGGACAAGACCCAATCCTAAGCATAGCACTAGATCGTGTAGTTCGTATGCTAAAGCTTTTCTAATGTCAAGTATCATTTCCTTAGACCATGAGATTGTGCAACTCCCGGATACCATAGGAATGCTTTGGGTGTGCCAAACGTCACAACGTAACTGGATGGCTATAAAGGTACACTACAGGTATCTCCGAAAGTGTCTGTTGGGTTGGCACGAATCGAGACTGGGATTTGTCACTCCGTGTGACGGAGAGGTATCTCTGGGCCCACTCGGTAGGACATCATCATAATGTGCACAATGTGATCAAGGAGTTGATCACGGGATGATGTGTTACGGAACGAGTAAAAGAGACTTGCCGGTAACGAGATTGAACAAGGTATCGGATACCGACGATCGAATCTCGGACAAGTACAATACCGCTGGACAAAGGGAATTGTATACGGGATTGATTAAAAGTCCTTGACATCGTGGTTCATCCGATGAGATCATCGTGGAACATGTGGGAGCCAACATGGGTATCCAGATCCCGCTGTTGGTTATTGACCGGAGACGTCTCGGTCATGTCTGCATGGTTCCCGAACCCGTAGGGTCTACACACTTAAGGTTCGATGACGCTAGGGTTATAGGGAAAGATCGAGTTACCGAATGTTGTTCGGAGTCCCGGATGAGATCCCGGACATGTCACGAGGAGTTCCGGAATGGTCCGGAGGTAAAGATTTATATATGGGAAGTCCTGTTTTGGTCACCGGAAAAGTTTCGGGTTTTATCGGTAACGTACCGGGACCACCGGGAGGGTCCCGGGGGTCCACCAAGTGGGGCCACAAGCCCCGGAGGGCATGGGCCAAGTGTGGGAGGGGACCAGCCCCAGGTGGGCTGGTGCGCCCCCCACCAAGGCCCAAGGCGCAAGGGAGAGGAGAAGGGGGCAAACCCTAGGGAAGATGGGCCCTAAGGCCCACCCTGGTGCGCCTCCCCCTCTCCCCTCCCCTTGGCCGCCCCTAGATGGGATCTAGGGGGCTGCCGCCACCCCTAGGGAGGTAACCCTAGGTGGGGGCGCAGCCCCTCCCCTCCCCCTATATATAGTTGAGGTTTGGGCTGCCCAATACACACGAGTTCCTCTCCTCTTGCTGGCGCAGCCCTACCTCTCTCCCTCCTCATATCTCGCGGTGTTTGGCGAAGCCCTGCTGGTCCATGACGTTCAAAACGTCTTTGAAGTCCCGATTCTAAGCCGTTAAGCATGGTGCACTAAACTATCAAGTAGTCATCATATTGAGCTAGCCAAACGTTCATAACGTCTGCATCCGCTCTGCAATAGGTCCGTCACCTAGCGGTGCATCAAGGACATAATTCTTCCGCATCTTTGCTACTAACATTTTTCAACACAATTTTCTCTAGGAACATACCAAAATAAACATATGAAAGCAACAACACGAGCTATTGATCTACAACATAGATATGCTAATACTACCAGGACTAAGTTCATGATAAATTAAAGTTCAATTAATCATATTACTTAAGAAATCCCACTTAGATAGACATCCCTCTAATCCTCTAAGTGATTACGTGATCCAAATCAACTAAACCATGTCCGATCATCACGTGAGATGGAGTAGTTTCATTGGTGAACATCACTATGTTGATCATATCTACTATATGATTCATGCTCGACCTTTCGGTCTCCGTGTTCCGAGGCCATATCTGTATATGCTTGGCTCGTCAAGTATAACCTGAGTATTCTGCGTGTGCAACTGTTTTGCACCCGTTGTATTTGAACGTAGAGCCTATCACACCCGATCATCACGTGGTGTCTTAGCACGAAGAACTTTCGCAACGGTGCATACTCAGGGAGAACACTTCTTGATAATTAGTGAGAGATCATCTTATAATGCTACCGTCAATCAAAGCAAGATAAGATGCATAAAAGATAAGCATCACATGCAATCAAAATATATGACATGATATGGCCATCATCATCTTGTGTCTTTGATCTCCATCTCCAAAGCATCGTCATGATTTCCATCGTCACCGGCATGACACCATGATCTCCATCATCTTGATCTATATCAATATGTCGTCACATGGTCGTCTCGACAACTATTGCTCTTGCAACTATTGCTATCGCATAGCGATAAAGTAAAGCAATTATTGGCGCTTGCATCTTATGCAATAAAGAGACAACCATAAGGCTTTTGCCAGTTGCCGATAACATCAACAAAACATGATCATCTCATACAACAACTTATATCTCATCACGTTTGACCATATCACATCACAACATGCCCTACAAAAACAAGTTAGACGTCCTCTACTTTGTTGTTGCAAGTTTTACGTGGCTGCTACGGGCTTAAGCAAGAACCAATCTTACCTACGCATCAAAACCACAATGATAGTTTGTCAAGTTGGTGCTGTTTTAACCTTCGCAAGGACCGGGCGTAGCCACACTCGGTTCAACTAAAGTTGGAGAAACTGACACCCGCCAGCCACCTGTGTGCAAAGCACGGTGGTAGAACCAGTCTCGCGTAAGCGTACGCGTAATGTCAGTCCGGGCCGCTCCATCCAACAATACCGCCGAACCAAAGTATGACATGCTGGTAAGCAGTATGACTTATATCGCCCACAACTCACTTGTGTTCTACTCGTGCATATAACATCAAACCATAAAACCTAGGCTCGGATGCCACTTGTTGGGGAACGTAGTAATTTCAAAAAAAATTCTATGCACACGCAAGATCACGGTGATGCATAGCAACGAGAGGGGAGAGTGTTGTCTACGTACCCTCGTAGACCGACAGCGAAAGCGTTAGCACAACGCGGTTGATGTAGTCGCACGTCTTCACGGTCCAACCGATCCAAGCACCGTTACTCCGGCACCTCCGAGTTCTTGGCACATGTTCAACTCGATGACGTTCCCCGGGCTCTGATCCAGCAAAGCTTCGGGGAGGAGTTCCGTCAGCACGACGGCGTGGTGATGATCTTGATGTTCAACAGTCGCAGGGCTTCGCCTAAGCACCGCTACAATATGACCGAGGTGGAATATGGTGGAGGGGGGCACCGCACACGGCTAAGGAACGATCACGAAGATCAACTTGTGTGTTCTAGGGTGCCCCTTTGCCCCCGTATATAAAGGAGCAAGGGGGAGGAGGCCGGCCCTAGGAGGGGCGCGCCAGGGAGTAGGATTCCTACTCCTAGTTGGAGTAGGTTTCCTCCTTTCCTAGTCCAACTAGGAGAAGGGGGGAGAGGGTGGAAGAGGGGAAGGAAGGGAGAGAGGGGCCGCGCCCCAAACCCCTTGTCCAATTCGGACTGGGCTTGGGAGGGGCACGCGCCACCTCCTGGTCCTTTCCACTAAGGCCCATTAAGGCCCATTGCTTCTTCCTCGTATTCCCGTAACTCCCCGGTACCTCCAAAAATACCCGAATCACTCGGAACCTTTCCGATATCCGAATATAGTCGTCCAATATATCGATCTTTACGTCTCGACCATTTCGAGACTCCTCGTCATGTCCCCGATCTCATCCGGGACTCCGAACTCCTTCGGTACATCAAAACTCATAAACTCATAATATAACTGTCATCGAAACCTTAAGCGTGCGGACCCTACGGGTTCGAGAACAATGTAGACATGACCGAGACACGTCTTCGGTCAATAACCAATAGCGGAACCTGGATGCTCATATTGGCTCCCACATATTCTACGAATATCTTTATCGGTCAGACCGCATAACAACATACATTGTTCCCTTTGTCATTGGTATGTTACTTGCCCGAGATTCGATCGTTGGTATCTCAATACCTAGTTCAATCTCGTTACCGGCAAGTCTCTTTACTCGTTTCGTAATACATCATCTCGCAACTAACTCATTAGTTGCAATGCTTGCAAGGCTTATGTGATGTGCATTACCGAGAGGGCCCAGAGATACCTCTCCGACAAACGGAGTGATAAATCCTAATCTCGAAATACGCCAAACCAGCATGTACCTTTGGAGACACCTATAGAGCTCCTTTATAATCACCCAGTTACGTTGTGACGTTTGGTAGCACACAAAGTGTTCCTCTGACAAACGGGAGTTGCATAATCTCATAGTCATAGGAACATGTATAAGTCATGAAGAAAGCAATAGCAACATACTAAACGATCGAGTGCTAAGCTAACGGAATGGGTCAAGTCAATCACATCATTCTCCTAATGATGTGATCCTGTTAATCAAATAACAACTCTTTGTCTATGGTTAGGAAACATAACCATCTTTGATTAACGGGCTAGTCAAGTAGAGGCATACTAGTGACACTTTGTTTGTCTATGTATTCACACATGTATTATGTTTCCGGTTAATACAACTCTAGCATGAATAATAAACATTTATCTTGAAATAAGGAAATAAATAATAACTTTATTATTGCCTCTAGGGCATATTTCCTTCAGTCTCCCACTTGCACTAGAGTCAATAATCTAGTTCACATTGCCATGTGATTTGACACCAATAGTTCACATCATTATGTGACCAACACTCAAAGGGTTTACTAGAGTCAATAATCTAGTTCACATCGCTATGTGATTAACACCCAAAGAGTACTAAGGTGTGATCATGTTTTGCCTATGAGAGAAGTTTAGTCAACGGGTCTGCCATATTCAGATCCGTATGTATTTTGCAAATTTCTATCTCAACAATGCTCTGCACGGAGCTACTCTAGCTAATTGCTCCCACTTTCAATATGCATCCAGATTGAGACTTAGAATCATCTAGATCAGTGTCAAAGTTTGCATCGACGTAACCCTTTACGATGAACCTTTTGTCACCTCCATAATCGAGAAACATATCCTTATTCCACTAAGGATAATTTTGACCGCTGTCCAGTGATCTACTCCTAGATCACTATTGTACTCCCTTGCTAACATCAGTGTAGGGTATACAATAGATCTGGTACACAGCATGGCATACTTTATAGAACCTATGGCTGAGGCATAGGGAATGACTTTTATTCTCTTTCTATCTTCAGCCGTGGTCGGGTTTTGAGTCTTACTCAATTTCACACCTTGTAATACAGGCAAGAACTCTTTCTTTGACTGTTCCATTTTGAACTACTTCAAAATCTTGTCAAGGTATGTACTCATTGAAAAAAACTTATAAAGCGTCTTGATTTATCTCTATAGATTTTGATGCTCAATATGTAAGCAGCTTCACCGAGGTTTTCTTTGAAAAAATCCTTTCAAACACTCCTTTATGCTTTGCAGAATAATTCTACATGATTTCCGATCAACAATATGTCATTCACATATACTTATCAGGAATGCTGTAGTGCTCCCACTCACTTTCTTGTAAATATAGGCTTCACCGCAAGTCTGTATAAAACTATATGCTTTGATCAACTTATCAAAGCATGTATTCCAACTCCGAGATGCTTGCACCAGTTCATAGATGGATCGCTGGAGCTTGCATATTTAGTTAACACCTTTAGGATCGACAAAACCTTCTAGTTGCATCGTATACAACTCTTCTTTAATAAATCCATTAAGGAATGCAGTTTTGTTTATCCATTTGCCAGATTTCATAAAATGCGGCAATTGCTAACATGATTCGGACAGACTTAAGCATAGATACGAGTGAGAAACTCTCATCGTAGTCAACACCTTGAACTTGTCAAAAACCTTTTGCGACAATTCTAGCTTTGTAGATAGTAACACTACTATCAGCGTCCGTCTTCCTCTTGAAGATCCATTTATTTTCTATGGCTTGCCGATCATCGGGCAAAATCCATCAAAGTCCATACTTTGTTCTCATACATGGATCATATCTCAGATTTCATGGCCTCAAACCATTTCGCGGAATCTGGGCTTATCATCGCTTCCTCATAGTTCGCAAGTTCGTCATGGTCTAGTAACATGACTTCCAGAACAGGATTACCGTACCATTCTGGTGCGGATCTCACTCTGGTTTACCTACGAGATTCGGTAGTAACTTGATCTGAAGTTACATGATCATCATCATTAGCTTCCTCACTAATTGGTGTAGTAGTCACAAGAACAGATTTATGTGATGAACTACTTTCCAATAAGGGAGAAGGTACAATTACCTTATCAAGTTTTCTACTTTCCTCCCACTCACTTCTTTCGAGAGAAACTGCTTCTCTGGAAAGGATCCATTCTCAGCGACGAATATCTTGCCTTCGGATCTGTGATAGAAGGTGTACCCAACATTTTCTTTTGGGTATCCTATGAAGACACACTTCTCCGATTTGGGTTTGAGCTTATCAGGATGAAACTTTTTCATATAAGCATCGCAACCCCAAACTTTAAGAAACGACAACTTTGGTTTCTTGTTAAACCACAATTCATATAGTGTCGTCTCAACGGATTTAGATGGTGCCCTATTTAACGTGAATGCAGCTGTCTCTAATGCATAACCCCAAAACGATAGTGGTAGATCGGTAAGAGACATCATAGATCGCACCATATCTAATAAAGTATAGTTATGACGTTCGGACACACCATTACATTGTGGTGTTCCAGGTGGCGTGAGTAGTGAAACTATTTCACATTGTTTTTAAATGAAGACCAAACTCGTAACTCAAATATTTTACTTCTGCGATCATATCGTAGAAACTTCTATTTTTTGTTACGATGATTCTTCACTTCACTCTGAAATTATTTAAACTTTTTAAATGTTTCATACTTGTGTTTCATCAAGTAGATATACTCATATCTGCTCAAATCATCTGTGAAGATCAGAAAATAATGATACCTGCCACGAGTCTCAATATTCATCGGACCACATACATCAATATGTATGATTTCCAACAAATCTATTGCTCGCTCTATTGTTCCGGAGAACGGAGTCTTAGTCATCTTGCCCATGAGACATGGTTCGCAAGCATCAACCGATTCATAATCAAGTGATTCCAAAAGCCCATCGGCATGGATTTTCTTCATGCGCTTTACACCAATATGACCTAAACGGCAGTGCCACAAATAAGTTGCACTATCATTATTAACTTTGCATATTTTGGTTTCAATATTATGAATATGTGTATCACTACGATCTAGATCCAATGAACCAATTTCATTGGGTGTGTAACCATATAAGGTTTTATTCATGTAAACAGAACAACAATTGTTCTCCAACTTAAATGAATAACCGTATTGCAATAAACATGATCATATCATATTCATGCTCAACGCAAACACCAAATAACACTTATTTAGGTTCAACACTAATCCCGAAAGTATAGGGAGTGTGCGATGATGATCATATCAATCTTGGAACTACTTCCAACACACATCGTCCTCACCCTTAACTAGTCTTTGTTCATTCTGCAACTCCCGATTCAAGTTACTAATCATAGTAACTGAACTAGTATCAAACTGAGGGGTTGCTATAAACACTAGTAAAGTACACATCAATAACATGTATATCAAATATACTTATGTTCACTTTGCCATCCTTCTTATCCGCCAAATACTTGGGGCAGTTCCACTTCCAGTGACCAGTCCCTTTGCAGTAGAAGCACTTAGTCTCAGGCTTAGGATCAGACTTGGGCTTCTTCACTTGAGTAGCAACTTGCTTGCCGTTCTTCTTGAAGTTCCCCTTCTTCCCTTTGCCCTTTTCTTGAAACTAGTGGTCTTGTCAACCATCAACACTTGATGCTCTTTCTTGATTTCTACCTTCATCGATTTCATCATCATGAAAATCTCGGGAGTCATTTTCGTCATCCCTTGCATACTATAGTTCATCATGAAGTTCTACTAACTTGGTGATGGTGACTAGAGAATTCTGTCAATCACTATCTTATCTGCAAGATTAACTCCCACTTGATTCAAGTGATTGTAGTACCCAGACAATCTAAGCACATGCTCACTAGTTGAGCGATTCTCCTCCATCTTTTAGCTATAGAACTTGTTGGAAACTTCATATCTCTCAACTCGGGTATTTGCTTGAAATATTAACTTCAACTCCTGGAACATCTCATATGGTCCATGACGTTCAAAACGTCTTTGAAGTCCCGATTCTAAGCCGTTAAGCATGGTGCACTAAACTATCAAGTAGTCATCATATTGAGCTAGCCAAACGTTCATAACGTCTGCATCTGCTCCTGCAATAGGTCTGTCACCTAGCGGTGCATTAAGGACATAATTCTTCTGTGCAGCAATGAGGATAAACCTCAGATCACAGATCCAATCCGCATCATTGCTACTAACATCTTTCAACACAAGTTTCTCTAGGAACATATCAAAATAAACACAGGGAAGCAACAACGCGAGCTATTGATCTACAACATGATTTGCAAAATACTACCCGGACTAAGTTCATGATAAATTTAAGTGCAATTAATCATATTACTTAAGAACTCCCACTTAGACAGACATCCCTCTAGTCATCTAAGTGATCACGTGATCCAAATCAACTAAACCATGTCCGATCATCACGTGAGATGGAGTAGTTTTCAATGGTGAACATCACTATGTTGATCATATCTACTATATGATTCACGTTCAACCTTTCGGTCTCAGTGTTCCGAGGCCATATCTGCATATGCTAGGCTCGTCAAGTTTAACCTGAGTATTCTGTGTGTGCAAAACTGGCTTGCACCCGTTGTAGATGGATGTAGAGCTTATCACACCCGATCATCACATGGTGTCTGGGCACGACAAACTTTGGCAATGGTGCATACTCAGGGAGAACACTTTTTACCTTGAAATTTAGTGAGAGATCATCTTATAATGCTACCGTCAATCAAAGCAAGATAAGATGCATAAAAGATAAACATCACATGCAATCAATATAAGTGATATGATATGGCCATCATCATCTTGTGCTTGTGATCTCCATCTCCGAAGCACCGTCATGATCACCATCGTCACCGGCGCGACACCTTGATCTCCATCGTAGCATCGTTGTCGTCTCGCCAATCTTATGCTTCTACGACTATCGCTACCGCTTAGTGATAAAGTAAAGCATTACAGGACGATTGCATTGCATACAATAAAGCGACAACCATATGGCTCCTGCCAGTTGCCGATAACTTGGTTTCAAAACATGATCATCTCATACAATAAAATTTAGCATCATGCCTTGACCATATCACATCACAACATGCCCTGCAAAAAAAAGTTAGACGTCCTCTACTTTGTTGTTGCAAGTTTTACGTGGCTGCTACGGGCTAAGCAAGAACCAATCTTACCTACGCATCAAAACCACAACGATAGTTTGTCAAGTTGGTGTTGTTTTAACCTTCGCAAGGACCGGGCGTAGCCACACTCGGTTCAACTAAAGTTGGAGAAACTGACACCCGCCAGCCACCTGTGTGCAAAGCACGTCGGTAGAACCAGTCTCGCGTAAGCGTACGCGTAATGTCGGTCCGGGCCGCTTCATCCAACAATACCGCTGAACCAAAGTATGACATGCTGGTAAGCAGTATGACTTATATCGCCCACAACTCACTTGTATTCTACTCGTGCATATAACATCAACACATAAAACCTAGGCTCTGATACCACTGTTGGGGAACGTAGTAATTTCAAAAAATTTCCTACGCACATGCAAGATCATGGTGATGCATAGCAACGAGAGGGGAGAGTGTTGTCTACGTACCCTCGTAGACCGACAGCGGAAGCGTTAGCACAACGCGGTTGATGTAGTCGTACGTCTTCACGGTCCAACCGATCCAAGCACCCTTACTCCGGCACCTCTGAGTTCTTGGCACACGTTCAGCTCGATGACGCTCCCCGGGCTCTGATCCAGCAAAGCTTCGGGGAGGAGTTCCGTCAACACGACGGCGTGGTGATGATCTTGATGTTCAACAGTTGCAGGGCTTCGCCTAAGCACCGCTACAATATGACCGAGGTGGAATATGGTGGAGGGGGGCACCGCACACAGCTAAGGAACAATCACGAAGATCAACTTGTGTGTTCTAGGGTGCCCCTTTGCCCCCGTATATAAAGGAGCAAGGGGGAGGGGGAGGAGGCCGGCCCTAGGAGGGGCGCGCCAGGGAGTAGGATTCCTACTCCTAGTTGGAGTAGGTTTCCTCCTTTCCTAGTCCAACTAGGAGAAGGGGGGAAAGGGGGGAAGAGGGGAAGGAAGGGAGAGAGGGGCCGCGCCCCAAACCCCTTGTCCAATTCGGACTGGGCTTGGGAGGGGCGCGCGCCACCTCCTTGTCCTTTCCACTAAGGCCCATTAAGGCCCATTGCTTCTTCCTCGTATTCCCGTAACTCCCCGGTACCTCCGAAAATACCCGAATCACTCGGAACCTTTCCGATATCCGAATATAGTCGTCCAATATATCGATCTTTACGTCTCGACCATTTCGAGACTCCTCGTCATGTCCCCGATCTCATCCGGGACTCCGAACTCCTTTGGTACATCAAAACTCATAAACTCATAATATAACTGTCATCGAAACCTTAAGCGTGCGGACCCTACGGGTTCGAGAACAATGTAGACATGACCGAGACACGTCTCCGGTCAATAACCAATAGCGGAACCTGGATGCTCATATTGGCTCCCACATATTCTACGAAGATCTTTATCGGTCAGACAGCATAACAACATACGTTGTTCCCTTTGTCATCGGTATGTTACTTGCCCGAGATTCGATCGTCGGTATCTCAATACCTAGTTCAATCTCGTTACCGGCAAGTCTCTTTACTCATTTCATAATACATCATCTCGCAACTAACTCATTAGTTGCAATGCTTGCAAGGCTTATGTGATGTGCATTACCGAGAGGGCCCAGAGATACCTCTCCGACAAATGGAGTGACAAATCCTAATCTCGAAATACGCCAACCCAACATGTACCTTTGGAGACACCTGTAGAGCTCCTTTATAATCACCCAGTTACGTTGTGACGTTTGGTAGCACACAAAGTGTTCCTCTGGCAAACGGGAGTTGCATAATCTCATAGTCATAGGAACATGTATAAGTCATGAAGAAAGCAATAGCAACATACTAAACGATCGAGTGCTAAGCTAACGGAATGGGTCAAGTCAATCACATCATTCTCCTAATGATGTGATCCCGTTAATCAAATAACAACTCTTTGTCTATGGTTAGGAAACATAACCATCTTTGATTAACGAGCTAGTCAAGTAGAGGCATACTAGTGACACTTTGTTTGTCTATGTATTCACACATGTATTATGTTTCCGGTTAATACAATTCTAGCATGAATAATAAACATTTATCTTGAAATAAGGAAATAAATAATAACTTTATTATTGCCTCTAGGGCATATTTCCTTCAACGTTTTGGCAGCATGACATCACGCCACGGCCAGGTAATTATTTAAACCGTTTTTCTTTAACCAGCCCCGCACATAACGCGAGGCGGTTCTTGACACGTCTTGTCAAAGCAGAGATCGTGTTCCCCTTATTACGGGATTCTCATCAATACGGACGTGGGTAACCCAACCGCACCATCAATTACGGCGCTTGGGGGATAAGCAAGTTTTACCAGGCTAGTGGGGGCGCATAGTTTAGTCCGCTCTTATAAAGTGATAAGATCTCACCTTTTTCTACCCACGCCTTCTTCCTCCTTGCTCATCCATTCTTGCGCACTCGAGCTCCAGCGCCCAAGTCCGCATCCTCCTCCTCAACTCTCTCCAAACATGTCCAGAGCGGGAGGCAAGTGGATGGCCTCCTCCATCACGGAGGGGCACATCAAAAAGTTACGTGGAGCCGGATACTTAGCCGCGGACATCGCGCACCGGCTGCCAGCCGTGGGGCAGGTCGTCCCTATCCCGGAACCTCACAAAAGGGTGGTTTTCCTCCCCCACTTCATCCGCGGATTGGGGTTTCCCCTCCATCCATTCGTCCGCGGCCTCATGTTCTACTACGGGCTGGACTTTCATGATCTGGCCCCGAATTTCATCCTCGACATCTCAGGGTTCATCGTCGTGTGCGAGGATTTCCTCCGCATCTGGCCCCACTTCGGCCTGTGGCTGAAGACCTTCAATATCAAGCCGAAGGTGGTGGGCGGCCAACAAGCGGAATGTAGCAGAGCCATGGTGGGCAAAATGCCCAACATTGCATGGCTCGAGGGCTCCTTCGTGGAGACCATAAAGGGGTGGCAATCGGGGTGGTTCTACATCACCAAGCCGTGCGACACCAACTGGGTGGCGGCCCCCGAGTTTCGATCCGGAATCCCCACGCGGCTCACTTCCTGGAAGGAGAAGGGCCTGTCCTGGGGTTCATCGGTGGAGCTGGATGGACTCCAGAAGTGTATCCGGAACATGACAAGCAAGAAACTTAAGCTTGTCAACATAGTCCAGGTCATGCTCTTCCGCCGGATCCTCCCGTGTCAACAACGGGATTTCAACTTATGGGAGTTCGACCGGGCCCGGCACCAGCCTCTAAGCGAGCTCTTCGACACGACGCACAAAGACGTCTGGAGGGTGCTGTTCAAGGGCACCGAGGTCCCTCCCTCTCTCACCGAGGACCGCGGGCTAAGGGCGAAACGCCCTGCGAATCCGGTAAGTTCTGTACATCTGGTAGGATATTTATTTCCCATAGCTTAACCATGTGCGGGGTCTGAGCTCCCATGCCTTTGACAGGACTGGGTGGAGGCATCAGAGCAGATTGACTGTCCGTCCCCTCTGCCCGAAGACACTGCAGACGCTTTCCTGACGAAGATGCTGACTCCGGCTCCTTATGAGGTGCCGGATAAGGCCAAGAAGAAGGCCAAGGGAACCTGAAAGAGTTCCCTACGCCAGGTGGTATCGGACTCATCGTCCGATAACTCCGCGACGCACTCCTCCCATGAAAACGAGAAGGAAGATGAAGATGCTCCCCTCCAGCCGGGGGAGACAAGAAAAGGAAGGCCGCCCCAACGGGGGAGGCCGAAGGGTCCAAGAAAGGAAGGACTCTCCTTCCGGACTACTCCACCACCGCCACCGAAGGCGAAGACGAGTGGCTGCTCAGGGCCAAGCCCCTGGCGAAGTCGTAAGTATTCGGATACGAGAGTAACTCATAGCATACCTTTGTCGCACTGCTTCTCCTAACGCCGAATATGATTATGCAGACCGTCCCAAGCCCGTATCGATGTATCCTCGTCGGCCAGTTCCTTGGACTCGTCGGATATGGATAGCGATCCACTTCCGACCGCCCCCTCCCCTTGCCCTACGGACAATGCCGAGGTATTGTCTCAAGGGGCACCGAGCCAGGGGGAGACAGTCCCGGAGGCGCCTCAAGGCGAACTTCCGGACTCCAGGAGCAAAGGGAGCAAGGCTCCCGGGGACTCCAAGTTCGGCTCTCAGCCGAACACCGCGCCGGAACCTCCAGTGGTTCCGGACTCGGGCAGGCGGGCCCCTTCCAAAAGGGGTAAGACGCCCGTGCCGGTGACCTCTGTCCATCCAGAGGCACCGGACAACCTGCTGGGAGCGCTTCCCGGCGCTTCCATCGACGAAGAGCACAACACTATTATGAGTGTGGTGATCAAGAAGGTTCAGTCCGCCAAGAGCGGACTGACTGAAGCCTGTGCCAGCCTTCTAACAGGCTTTGAGGTAAGTATTTAAAATATAGAAAAAATATTACCACATAGACAGTAGCCCCTGATGCTATGTTTGGTGTTCACAAAGAAAAACCGAATAGAGGATCAAATAAAATATGCAGGAGTCTAATATAAGTATGTCTATATGCGTACGCAGGCTTCGCTGCTGACCTCTGTCGCACTGACTGCGGAGGTCGTTGTACTGAAGCATGACCTTGAGGGGTCCGAGAAAGAGCTCAGCCTTGCCAAGAGGCAGCTCGAGGAGAACAAAGGTAAGTAATACCTTGTCTATATATATAAAAGAAAATGTGGTTGCGAAATGACAGGATCATCATGAATGTGCCAGGGGCCACGACCGAGGTGGCGACCCTAAAGCAAGCGCTGTCCGAGGCCGAAGACAAAGAGGCCAAGGAGCGCACCGAGCGGGAAAAGCAAGAGGCACGGGTGGGCGAGGTGCAGCAAGAGCTCCAGGCTCTCGTGACGAAGCACGAGGCTTTGGAGCTTGACTCGAAGACGCGAGAGTCTGAGCTTGCTGCGGCCCTCGAGAGCGCAAAGTATGCCAAGGCCGAAGCCCAAAAAGCCCTCCAGGAGATTGAAGCAATGAGGAAGATAGCGGCGGGTAAGGCATTCAATATGCAAAGAAAGCATGTGCAAGTAAATTACTTGTTACTTACCCGAGTCCGGAGCTCTCCAGGAGCATTCACAGATTTGCCCCGCAGCGTGTCGGATGCCGCAGAATATTACCAGGACGAGGAGGGAAGCTCGACGGAGAAGTTGTTCTGGTCTCAGTATACTGGGACCGAACACCCGATGCCTGTGAGCGACCAGCTGAAGCAACTGGTCGAGCTGCACAAGGCGGCCAAACAGGCCATGAAGGGCTTTATAGTCCGGATGTGGCATGGCGAAGCCCTTCCCAAAAGCTACTTCGGCCTGGTGAGGCGGCTTGTGGATGTCTGCCCACGGCTGGAAGTCATCAAGCGGTCCGTCTGCATCGAAGGTGCACGCCGGGCTTTTGCCCGTGCAAAGGTGCACTGGACTAAGATGGACGCCGAGAAGTTGGTGAAGGAGGGGCTGCCGTAGGGCAAGGAGCATCGCCAACCTGAGATGTATTATGAGGGTGTCCTGAAGGGTGCCCGTCTTGTAGCGAACGAGTGTGCAAAAGATGTAATATTTGAATGAACTTGCTCGTGTGATCCTGTATTATGAAAACTTGTTCATATGCGCTATGCAAAGCTTGTTTGAATTTAAAATATTACCTTCTGTTCGGCTGTTTATCAAATCTGAGAGATGGCTACTCATCGGCTTCTGCCCCCATGCCACGAGTGCTCGGGTGTTCGAGATAAACCTGAGCACTCTTGTTCCCATTTTTGGGTCCTTCGAGGGAGGTGCTCAGCACAACGAACAAGGCAATCGGACTATAATGCTTTATCACTCCCACTTAGCCATAGAATTCTATAATTTTAAATTTTGGCGAAGCCCCTAGTATTCGGAAGGCCAAATTCGGGGCGCTATACACGCCTTAAGCCAGACAAAGCCTACTCCTTGCTCTAAGCGGCATAAGTCTTTAGGGACTCGAAACCTCTCAAATAGCGACCAGTCTCTCGCCTTATCATGATAGTCAGTTTTAGCTTTCTGTACTGAGATGCTTAGCCCAGCTGAACCGGGGCACAATCGCAGTAGTTCTCCCAGTGCTACCTTAGCCGATATAGCGGAACGTAAGGTACCAAAACATGGGAGCCGGGCAAACCCAACTATTGACCCAAGACATGATTCGGAGCTGATGCATATAATGCTATAAGTTCGGGGTGCCGCACTGTCGAAAGTGTTCGGACTTCTCACGCCGTATTATGGGGTATGCTTAAGCCCCTAGCGTATTGGCCGTACCAGAGTGTACGGGTGCTGAATGTCATGAATAAACATATATATAAAAAAGGAAGAATAGAGAATGCGATTATAGTCTAGCACTATGCATTGTTTATTCAAAAAGGTGCGTTAAAGAAGAATGATACAAGTAGTGTGATAAGCAAAAAGTAGGACTATTTGACGTGTCCCCTCCAAGGGAAAGCTGAGGAATGGTATGTAAAGCAGGTATTTCACTCGTTGTCAGAGACCACCTGGGAGTTCCGTGGTGCGACGTAGCTTTCTGCCTCCTTGGTTGTTGCATCGTGTGTCCGGCAACCGTACTTCCGGACGGGGTTTCCAAAGATTAAAGTCCTGAAAGAGAGAAAAAATAATAAGGCAGGAAGCCCCTAGTGCGGTTGAGCCGCGTCTTGGGGCATGCCGTAGTCATGCCCACTCCCCACCTATGCCCATGGTATTTTCAATGCGTAATTATGTACACGGGGCACGGATTTTGCCGTTTGGCTGGGACTGGGGTGGGGGCGCATTGCTATGCGAGCTCGGAACGTGCCAGGCAGTCTTGCTGCCGATTACTCCGGGCGCGCTTGAAGGAGTCCGGGTCTTTAATCGCCGAACTGGTGGATTGCCTTAAGAGGCTGCTTTGTGCTTCTGCTGCGAGGACCGCAGTGTGCTCCTCCATGCGGAGAGAGGGCTCTGTGTTTCCATTGACTGTTATGACCCCCCGAGGTCCTGGCATCTTGAGCTTGAGGTACGCATAATGTGGTACCGCATTGAATCTCGCAAATGCTGTTCGCCCGAGCAGTGCATGATAGCCACTGTGGAACGGGACTATATCGAAGATTAACTCCTCGCTTCGGAAGTTATCCGGGGATCCGAAGACCACTTCCAGCGTGACTGAGCCCGGGCAATGGGCCTCTACACCTGGTATGACGCCTTTAAAGGTTGTTTTTGTGGGTTTCATCCTTGAGGGGTCTATGCCCATTTTGCGCACTGTGTCCTGATAAAGCAGGTTCAGGCTGCTGCCACCGTCCATGAGGACTCAAGTGAGGTGAAATCCGTTGATGATTGGGTCTAAGACCAGTGCGGCGAATCCGCCATGACGGATACTAGTGGGGTGGTCCCTGCGATCAAAGGTGATCAGACAAGAGGACCATGGGTTGCACTTTTGGGGTGTGTTTAGTTGCTAGAACGGACTGGAATGTCACGGGTCCGACCCATTCCCGGGCCTGGTTCTCGTGTTCAGTTGGCAGATGGAGTATCACCACCTCGTTCCCATGGGCCAAATATTCGCCCCAGATGCGGAACCGAGTGAGACCTCCAAAACGAGCGGACGACGCGGAACCGGCTCTCCCCTCGCACTCCCAGTCCTATCGCCTCTCCTCCCTGGTGCGCCGCCTCCCCCTCGTCTCTCACTCCCTCGATCTGCGCCGCAACCGCCCCGCCCCGATTCCTTCCCTCACCGTTGGCCAACTCCGCCTCTCTTGATCTGCAGCGCTGCTCCACCTCCGATCCCTGATCTGGCCATCCCAGGCTCATCCCTTGTCTCCCTATTGCTGATTGATTCCCTAGTTTGCGGCATATGGGTTTCTGGTGGCGCTCCTCAGCAGCAGCGGCTTGCGGCGGATTGATTCCCTGGCTGCCTTCGGCGGTGGCGGCGGCCGTGGAGGAGTAGACTAGCAGAGCCTGGGTAAGAAGTAGCTAGCAGGCAACGGAGCAGCAGCAACAAAGAGCGCCATCGCCTAGTACAAAGACAAGTATAGCAGCAGTATAGGAATTTCTTGGTGCGCATGTTGGATTAATTAGTATAGCAGCAGCATCTAATTTTTTATGATTTTTGCTTCATGTGTATGTTGAATTGCTGGGTAATGATTTTTTTACCTATATATGTGTCTTGTTAAATAGAAAATTAGTGTGAATTTATGTTCGATATATGCTTGAGTATATCTATAAATTGTTGGTGTTGCAAATAAAATTCAAATATTTCTCAGAACTTGAATACTTTGCTACTGAAAATACAAAGAGTTAAAGTTATTCATCCTGTTACTGAAAATCATACCGTTCCAACTCCCGAACCAAACACCAGAACGTAATCATTCCATTCTATCTAATACTCAAAGCCAAACATAGAAATGGAACCGACCCATTCCCGTGGAATGGAACCATGACATTCCATTCCACTTCGTTCTTGAACCAAACACACCCTTGGGCGACTGGCTCCAACGCATATACGTCCCTTAGCGCACGCTTTCGCTCCCTCTTGGGGATGTGGGTTGCCTATATCATGTTCACCGTCCACACTTGTGGGGGAACCTCTTATGTCCTCCGGTGTTCGGCTGCCGGGGCTCCTCCTCGTCATCGCTATGTGACCCCTTATCTTTGTTTTCGGCATTTAACTTGCCAGCCTGCTTGAACACCCAACAATCCATGTTGGTGTGGTTGGCTGGCTTGTCTGGGGTGCCGTGTATTTGACACGAGCGATCGAGTATACGGTCCAAACTGGACGGGCCCGGAGTGCTTCTTTTGAATGGCTTTTTCCGCTGACCGGGTTTAGAGCCTCCGAATCCGGCATTGACTGCCGTATCCTCGGTATTGTCGCTGTTAATGCGGCGCTTATGTTTGTTGTGACATGACCTGCCATTGCCATCCTTGGTATCCGAAGTACCATGGGTCTTTGATATGTTATTGCTGCGAGCCAGCCAGCTGTCTTCTCCCGCGCAAAAGCGGGTCATGAGTGTCGTGAGGGCTGCCATAGATTTGGGCTTTTCCTGGCCAAGGTGTCGGGCGAGCCACTCGTTGCGGATGTTGTGCTTAAAAGCTGCTAGGGCCTCTGCATCTGGACAGTCGACGATTTGATTTTTCTTTGTTAGGAACCGTGTCCAGAATTGCCTGGCCGATTCCTCTGGCTTCTGTATTATGTAGTCATCAGCATCTGGTGGTCGCACATAAGTGCCCTGGAAGTTGTCAAGGAATGTGGCTTCCAGATCTTCCCAACAGCCAATGGATTCTGCTGGCAGGCTGTTGAGCCAATGCCGAGCTGGTCCTTTGAGCTTGAGTGGGAGGTATTTGATGGCGTGTAGATCATCCCCGCGGGCCATATGGATGTGCAGGAGGAAATCCTCGATCCATACCGCAGGATCTGTTGTGCCATCGTATGATTCTATATTTACGGGTTTGAAACCCTCTAGGATTTGGTGATCCATTACTTCATCTGTGAAGCATAGAGGGTGTGCGGCGCCTCTGTACTGGGCTATATCGCGACGCAGCTCAAGTGAGTCTTGTCCGCTGTGTTCGGCCCGGCCGGACTTACTTTTACTGTATCCGACGTGACAGTTATCGTCTCGCATAGTGGCGCGCCCTCGCGATACATAGATCGATCTTGCGTGTTTTGCTTTGTCCTCCAATACGTCTCGCGGGTCTGGCGTATTTCCCCAAGTCTTGACATTTTTATTTGAGTGGCGTCGGGGTGCGGGCTGAAGTTTTGGCTGGAATGCCTCTTTGTCGCGGCCACGAGGTGGCCGATCAGCCGCGTCATACGTTGGAGATGTAGGTTTTGGTGCTTCCTCCTCTAGTCGGGGTAGCAACCTGCGCTTTGGGTAACTCTTGGAGGGGCGTTCGAGTTTATATTCCTCGGCCGCAAGGACTTCAGCCCATCTGTCAGCTAGCAAATCTTGATCAGCTTGAAGCTGCTATTGCTTTTTCTTAAGGCTATTTGCCGTGGCTATAAGCCGGCGCTTGAAGCGCTCTTGTTCGAAGGGATCCTCAGGCACGACATATTCGTCATCATCGAGGCTTGCCTCGTCTTCGGAGGGAGGAATGTAATTATCATCCTCCACTTCTCCATCTACAGCTCTCTCGGGAGGGCTGGCTTCTCCATCCTCCTGCCCTAAATCTTGCTGGAGGGGATTGTTGTCGTCTTCGGCACTGTCCGGAGTGCTATTATCTCCTGTGCCAGTGTCTCCACTTTTGCTTTGGTGAGACTTAGAGCGGCGCTGCTGACGTCGACGCTTGGGTTGCTTCTTGGAGGGGTCATCCTCCGTTGTCCCGTCGCCATTGCCTTCTTTGGGTGTGTCCACCATATATATGTCATATGACGAGGTGGCTGTCCAGTGCCCTATGGGCAGTGGTTCTTCTTTGTCTCCCGCATCGTCGTCCATACCATCAATGTCCTCGGAGTCGAAGTCGAGCATGTCGGTTAAGTCATCGACAGTGGCTACTAAGTGGGTGGTGGGTGGGTGACGAATTTCTTCGTCATCCGCATCCCAATCCTGCAGGACGTAGTTCGGCCAGGACTCTCCTGACAAGGAGAGAGACCTTAATGAGTTTAGTATGTCGCCGAAGGGCGAGTGCTGAAAAATATCCACGGAGGTAAACTCCATGATCGGCGCCCAATCGGATTTGATAGGCACGGGCGCAGGCGGTTCGGAGTCCGTGGCTGGGGAGGGATCCGGTAGTTCGACGTCACGGCTCCCCTGAAGGGTAAGGTCGATACTCGGCTCGATCGCCGATGAGAGTACGGCCTCCATGGCGGGGTCTATCCACCCGTCCATGGATGGCGCAACTGGCTCCGGATTGAGGGTCGGAGCGGTTCCCGACGCGATCTCCTGGACACTGTCCGATGGCAGAGCTAAATCATGCTCATCGTGACCGTGTGGCACACTAAGCGGGGGCTCAAATCCATCGAAGATCAAGTCTCCGCGGATATCGGCCGTGTAGTTTAAGCTTCCAAACCTGACCTGGTGGCTAGGGGCGTAACTCTCGATCTGCTCCAGATGGCCAAGCGAGTTGGCCCGCAGTGCGAAGCCGCCGAATACAAAGATTTGTCCGGGGAGAAAAGTCTCACCCTGGACTGCATCGCTATCGATGATCGAAGGAGCCATCAAGCTTAACGGTGACGACACAGAGGAACTCTCAATGAAAGCACCAATGTCGGTGTCAAAATCGATGGATCTCGGGTAGGGGGTCCCGAACTGTGCGTCTAAGGCGGATGGCAGCAGGAGGCAGGGGACACGATGTTTTACCCAGGTTCGGGCCCTCTTGATGGAGGTAAAACCCTACGTCCTGCTTGATTATACTTGATAATATGGGTATTACAAGAGTTGATCTACCACGAGATCGGAGAGGCTAAACCCTAGAAGCTAGCCTATGGTATGATTGTATGTTTTTCTACAGACTAAAACCCTCCGGTTTATATAGACACCGGAAGGGGCTAGGGTTACACAAGGTCGGTTACAAAGGAGGAGATATACATATCCGTATTGCCTAGCTTGCCTTCCACACAAAGTAGAGTCCCATCCGGACACGGGACGAAGTCTTCAATCTTGTATCTTCATAGTCCAACAATCCGGCCAAAGGATATAGTCCGGCTGTCCGGAGACCCCCTAATCCAGGACTCCCTCACTAACCGTTAGCCATAGTAGTAGAAGTAATAGTTGGCGAGACAACTTCATGAAGACACGATGATGGAGATCATGATGATGGAGATAATGGTGTCATGCTGGTGACGAAGGTGATCATGTCGCGCCTCGAAGATGGAGATCAAAAGGCGCAAGATGATATTGGCCATATCATGTCACTTTATGATTTGCATGTGATGTTTATCATGTTTGCATCTTATTTTCTTAGAACGGCGGTAGCAAAAATAAGATGATCCCTCACAAAATTTCAAGGAAGTGTTTCCCCTAACTGTGCACCATTGCAAAGGATCATTGTTTGAAAGCACCACGTGATGATCGGGTATGATAGATTCTAACGTTCGCATACAACGGGTGTAAGCCAGATTTACACATGTGAAACACTTAGGTTGACTTGATGAGCCTAGCATGTACAGACATGGCCTCGGAACACAAGAGATCGAAAGGTCGACATGAGTCGTATAGTAGATGCGATCAACATGGGGATGTTCACCGTTGATGACTAGTCCGTCTCATGTGCTGATCGGACACGACCTACTCGATTTGGATCATGTATCACTTAGATGACTAGAGGGATGTCTATCTGAGTGGGAGTTCATTAAAAAATTTGATTAGATGAACTCAATTATCATGAACATAGTCTAAATTGTCTTTGCAAATTATGTTGTGGATTAATAGCTCGCGCTTTAGCTCCTTGTTTTAATGCGTTCCTAGAGAAAGACTAAGTTGAAATATATTGTAAGAAATTGTACGGACTAGGGTCATAGACCGAGGATTGTCCTCACTGCTAGACAGAAGGCTTCTATCTTTGATGCACCGCTCGGTGTGCCAACCCCTCTGGCGTTGTCTGTGGATGTTGTGAACATCTGGCAGACACGTTTTGATGTCTACCTGATAGTTTAGTGCGCCATGCTTTACGTCTTAGAGTCGGGGCTCCAAAAGCGTTTTGAACGCCATGGAACATATGAGATGTTTGATGTCTACTACACAACCTTCTTCTTGTAGACATTGTTGGGCCTCCAAGTGCAGAGGTTTGTAGGACAGTAGCAAATTTCCCTCAAGTGAATGACCTAAGGTTTATCTATCCATGGGAGGCGTAGGATGAAGATGGTCTCTCTCAAGCAACCCTGCAACCAAATAACAAAGAGTCTCTTGTGTCCCCAACACACCCAATACAATGGTAAATTGTATAGGTGCACTAGTTCGGCGAAGAGATGGTGATACAAGTGCAATATGGATAATAGATAATGGTTTTTGTAATCTGAAAATACAAAAACAGCAAGGTAACTAATGATAAAAGTGAGCGTAAACGGTATTGCAATGCGTTGAAACAAGGCCTAGGGTTCATACTTTCACTAGTGCAAGTTCTCTCAACAATAATAACATAATTGGATCATATAACTATCCCTCGACATGCAACAAAGAGTCACTCCAAAGTCACTAATAGCAGAGAACAAACGAAGAGATTATGGTAGGGTACGAAACCACCTCAAAGTTATCCTTTCTGATCGATCTATTCAAGAGTCCGTAGTAAAATAACATGAAGCTATTCTTTCCGTTCAATCTATCCTAGAGTTCGTACTAGAATAACACCTTAAGACACAAATCAAGCAAAACCCTAATGTCACCTCAAGTATCCGTGGGTATGATTATACAATATGCATCACACAATCTTAGATTCATCTATTCAACCAACACAAAGTACTTCAAAGAGTGCCCCAAAAATTCTACCGGAGAGTCAAGACGAAAACGTGTGCCAACCCCTATGCATAGGTTCATGGGAGGAACCCGCAAGTTGATCACCAAAACATACATCAAGTGGATCAATAGAATACCCCATTGTCACCACGGGTATCCCACGCAAGACATACATCAAGTGTTCTCAAATCCTTAAAGACTCAATCCGATAAGATAACTTCAAAGGGAAAACTCAATCCATTACAAGAGAGTAGAGGGGGAGAAACATCATAAGATCCAACTATAATAGCAAAGCTCGCAATACATCAAGATCGTACCACCTCAAGAACACGAGAGAGAGAGAGAGAGAGAGATCAAACACATAGCTACTGGTACATACCCTCAGCCCCGAGGGTGAACTACTCCATCCTCATCATGGAGAGCGTCGTGATGATGAAGATGGCCACCAGAGAGGGATTCCCCCCTCTGGCAGGGTGCCGGAACAGGTCTAGATTGGTTTTCGGTGGCTACGGAGGCTTTTGGCGGCGGAACTCCCGATCTATTGTGTTCCCCGATGGTTTTAGGGTATATTGGTATATGTAGGAGGAAGAAATATGTCAGAGGAGCCACGAGGGGCCCATGAGGGTGGAGGGCGCGCCCAGGGGGGTGGGCGCACCCCCTTGCCTCGTGCCTTCCTCGTTGCTTCCCTTACGTACACCCCAAGTCTTCTGGATTGCTTCTGTTCCAAAAATAACTCTCCCGAAGGTTTCATTCCATTTAGACTCCGTTTGATATTCCTTTTCTGCGAAACACTGAAACAGGGGAAAAACAGAAACTGGCACTGGGCTCTGGGTTAATAGGTTAGTCCCAAAAATCATATAAAATAGCATATAAATACATATAAAACATCCAAAGTTGATAATAAAATAGCATGGAACAATCAAAAATTATAGATACATTGGAGACTGATACGTCTCCGTCGTATCTACTTTTCCAAACACTTTTGCCCTTCTTTTGGACTCTAACTTGTATGATTTGAATGGAACTAACCTGGACTGACGCTGTTTTCAGCAGAATTGCTATGGTGTTATTTATGTTCTGAAACAAAAGTTCTCGGAATGACCTGAAACTTCACGGAACATCTATTCGGAAATAATAGAAAAATCCTTGCAAAAGATGAAGACCAGGGGGCCCACCACCTGTTCACGAGGGTGGGGGGCATGCCTGCCCCCCTAGGGCGCGCCCCCTACCTCGTGGGCCCCCTGGAGCTCCTATGACCTCAACCCCAACTCTATATATTTGCTTTCGGGGAGAAAAAAATCAGAGAGAAGAATTCATCGCGTTTTACGATACGGAGCCGCCGCCAAGCCCTAAAACCTCTTGGGAGGACTGATCTGGAGTCCGTTCGTGGCTCCGGAGAGGGGAATCCGTCGCCATCGTCATCATCAACCATCCTCCATCACCAATTTCATGATGCTCACCGCCGTGCGTGAGCAATTCCATCGTAGGCTTGCTGGACAGTGATGAGTTGGATGAGATCTATCATGTAATCGAGTTAGTTTTGTTAGGGTTTGATCCCTAGTATCCACTATGTTCTGAGATTGATGTTGCTATCACTTTGCTATGCTTAATGCTTGTCACTAGGGCCCAAGTGACATGATTTCAGATCTAAACCTATTATATTTTCATCAATATATGAGAGTTCTTGATCCTATCTTGCAAGTCTATAGTCACCTATTGTGTGTTATGATCCGTTAACCCCGAAGTGACAATAATCGGGATACTTACCGGTGATGACCGTAGTTTGAGGAGTTCATGTATTCACTATGTGGTAATGCTTTGGTCCGGTACTCTATTAAAAGGAGGCCTTAATATCCCTTAGTTTCCGCTAGGACCCCGCTGCCACGGGAGTGTAGGACAAAAGATGTCATGCAAGTTCTTTTCCATAAGCATGTATGACTATATTCAGAATACATGCCTACATTACATTGATGAATTGGAGCTAGTTCTGTGTCACCCTAGGTTATGACTGTTACATGATGAACCGCATCCCGCATAATTCTCCATCACCGATCCATTGCCTACGAGCTTTCCATATATTATTCTTCGCTTATTTACTTTTTTGTTGCTATTGCTAACATCACTACAAAATACCAAAAACATTACCTTTGCTACTGTTACCTTTTGCTACCGTTACCACTGCTATCATATTACTTTGCTACTAAACACTTTGCTGCAGATATTAAGTTTCCAGGTGTGGTTGAATTGACAACTCAGCTGCTAATACTTGAGAGTATTCTTTGGCTCCCCTTGTGTCGAATCAATAAATTTGGGTTGAACACTCTACCCTCGAAAACTGTTGTGATCCCCTATACTTGTGGGTTATCAAGACTATTTTCTGGCGCTGTTGCCGGGGAGCATAGCTCTATTCTTTCAGTCACTTGGGATTTGTATCTGCTTATCGTTATGAAGAACTTGAGAGATCCAAAAACCAAGATTTATCCCTCAACTACGAGGGGAGAGGTAAGGAACTGCCATCTAGCTTTGCACTTGATTCACCTTCTATTTTGAGTAAGCTTGCGACACCTAAACCTGCTTCTGCTATTCGTTCCGATATGTCGCATGTTATTGATGATGCCACTTGTGCTATGCATGATACTTATGATGAAACTACTTCTATGCTTGATACTACTATGCCACTTGGTGAATTTCTTGATGAACAACTTGCTAGGGTTAGAGAGAATGAAAATGTTGAATCTGATAATATTGATGAAAGTGATGATGAAGACTCACCTGTTATTCCTGAGGGTTATGTTTTTGAAAAAGAAGCTGCTCTAGCTATTTTAGCTTGCAAAGATAGATACGAACTCAAGAGGTTATTAGCTAAATGGAGGCAACAATCTCTTAATGCTAGAATGAAACCTGACCCTGCTTTTGCTACTTCACCTATCTTTGTTACTGATAAGGATTATGAATTCTCTGTTGATCCAGATATAATTACTTTGGTTGAATCTGATCCTTTTCATGGCTATGAATCTGAAACTGTTGTGGCACATCTTACTAAATTAAATGATATAGCCACCCTGTTCACTAATGATGAGAGAACTCGTTACTTTTATATCCTTAAAATATTTCCGTTCTCATTAAAGGGTGATGCTAAGATATGGTTTAATTCTCTTGATCCTGGTTGTGTGCGTAGTCCCCAGGATATGATTTATTACTTCTCTGCTAAATATTTCCCTGCTCATAAGAAACAAGCTGCTTTAAGGGATATATTTTTTTTGTGCAAATTGAAGAAGAGAGTCTCCCACAAGCTTGGGGGAGGCTTCTCAAGTTACTTAATGCTTTGCCTGATCATCCTCTTAAGGAAAATGAAATACTTGATATCTTTTATAATGGACTAACCGATGCCTCTAGAGATTACCTGGATAGTTGTGCTGGTTCTGTTTTCAGGGAAAGAACGCCGGATGAAGCTGAAATTCTATTAAATAATATGTTGGCAAATGGAAATAATTGGACAATTCCTGAGCCAACTCTTGAGCCTATTCCTAAACCAACTCCGAAGAAGAGGGGTATTCTATTTCTCAGTCCCGAAGATATGCAAGAGGCAAAGAAATCTATGAAAGAAAAAGGTATTAAAGCTGAAGGTGTTAAGAATTTACCTCCTATTGAAGAAATACACAGTCTTAATTTACCGCCTGTTGAAGAAACATATGATCCTAATCCCTTACCTATTGAAGAAATACATGGTCTTGGTAACCCAACACAGGTAGTAAAGGTAAATTCTCTCTATAGATATGATAAAGCTGAAATTCCATTTACTAAGTTTGCTAGCCCATGCTTAGATGAGTTTGATAAATTTATGGCTAAGCAAGAAGACTTCAATGCTTATTTTGGTAGACAATTGAAATACAATTCAAATATGCTTGAACACTTGGGTGATTATATGGCTAATGTCAAAGGTGAACTTAAACTTATTAGCAAACATGCTTCTATGGTTACCACTCAAGTAGAACAGGTACTTAAAGCTCAAAATGGTTTGCTCAATGAATTGAATAGTAAGAATAATGATTATGCTGTTAGAGTGGCTACTAGAACTGGTAGAATGACTCAGGAACCTTTGTATCCTGAAGGCCACCCTAAGAGAATTGAGCAAGATTCTCAGAGAAATAATCACTACAAAAAAAGACACATCCATGACATTTTGGACCGAACGAAAAAAAATTATGTCATACATATGACACTTCTATGACGATAATTGTGACAAAACCCGGTATCATCATAGATGTGGTGGGCTCCTACTTCTATGACAAAAAATCATGACAGAAAATGGGCTTTTCGTCCTGGGCGGGCCGGAGACGCAATTGCATGATATTCTTTGGGCCGTCCATGACGGAAAAAACCGTGGTAGAAGCGAGGGGGAGGAAAATTTCGGGGAGTTCCCGGTTACGGTGGGAGGTCGAGGGCCGAGCGATGCACGCTTCTCTCGTACACGTACATGCGTGAGTGTGAGGCGTTGGCTCTAACTGAACCCGAGCGAGGCGTTGGGCTCTAACTGAACCCGAGTGATTGCACTGCAGGCTACGCGTTACTGAACTCGAGCGATCGATCGATGGCTGTTAACTGAACCTGATCGAGCGATTCCTTCGCTACTGCTGCTAACTGAAGCCGATCGATGCTGCCTCTGGATGAACAGTGAGCGTTGTGGGGGGGGTATTTGGATGAACAGTTCTCTATAGGGGTGGATGAACAGGACCCAGTGGTGTTGCCTCTGGATGAACAGGACCCCGATCGATCGAGTGGGGCTGGATGAACAGGACCCCGTGGAGGGCTGGATGAACAGGACCACCTCGTGGAGGGCTGGATGAACAGGACCACCCCGTGGAGGGCAGGATGAACAGTAGACGGTAGAGGGCAGGATGAACAGTACCCCTTGGAGGGGTGGTTGAACAGGAGCCCGTGGAGAGGGTTGGTTGAACAGTAGCCGGTGGAGTAGCGCGCGGTGGAGGCTGGATGAACAGGAGCCCGTGGATGAACAGTCGTAGGTGGAGGCTGGAGGAGGTCGACGGTGGATGAACAGTAGCTCATGGAGGCTGGAGGGGGTCGACGGTGGAGATGAACAGTATCTCGTGGAGTCTCGTTTTGCGGTACGCCACACCCCTCCCGATGAACAGGACCCCCGTTTCGACCGTAGCGCTCCAACACAAGTCCGTTTCCTTCGTTTTGTGGTACGCCACCCCCCTCCCGATGAACAGGACCCCCGTTTCGACCGTAGGAGGTCCGTTTCCTCCGTTTTGCGGTACGCCAGACCCCTCCTGATCAACAGGATCCCGTTTCAAACGTGGCCAGTCAAACACAAGGCCGTTCCTCCGTTCTGCGGTACGCCAGGCCTCGTTTCCATCGCCTGTTCCATCCAAGCCCTCCCGATGAACACGACGCATTCCATTGCCTCCCCATGAACACGACGCATTCCGTTGCCTCCCCATGAACATAACGACGATGCTGTTTCTCCGTTCCGACCCAGCCATGTACACGAGCCCTAGCCGTACGTATGCACGAGTAGGCGTTCGAGACCCCGCCCGTATGTACACATACGTGGCCGTATTTTCTTTCTTGCACCCTGGCCACCTCTACTACGACATGTGCGTGCCCCTACATCCACCAGTATATATGTACGTACATGTTCGCGACCAGAATGACAATGCTACGTACGCTTCGACCAGGTGGGTCCCGACTGTCAGGCACTTCTTTGCGTGCGAAGATGTAGCTGGTGGGTCCCAGCAGTCAGGGGGGCGAAATACGGTGGCCCGTCCGGTGGGTCCCCGCTGTCAGGTGGAGGAATAATTATTTTGCACGTAATAAGGAGACATTTCCTTGCTGCGGCCGTGGACCCAGCTGTCAGCCTCTCCACGTACAGTCCACGTCCGATGGAAGCCGTTCCTTGACCACGTTGACCACGCCGCGCCAAGAGCACCAGGGCGGTGGACGACGGCGAGGCCTAGGAAGGGGACGACGCGGAGCCGGGGATGATGCGGCAGTGGATGCCCACGCGTAGAGGAGTACGAGGGTTCACTGGTTCGCTGTGGTGTGAGGCTGTCATCGCCGCAGAATAACAAGGGGTGTGGGTGAGTGGAGGGATGGCCTGGCCAGCGGTGGGAGTAGTAGGGGGCGGTGAGGCATCCGCCGCATCGCAGCCGGCCACGGGAGGCAGGAGCACGAGGCATGACCGGCACTGGTTTGGGCGGCTGGAGCAAAAAGACCAGAGGTTGAAGAAGCACTACGGCCATTGGATGGACATCGTACGGTCACTGGAGCTAGAATCATGCATATTGACTAAGTTGACAAAGCCCTCCGTCCCCGTCAACTTAGTAGGCCCACAAGTCAGCCTCCCACCAAGGTGGGTCCCAGCTAGCAGGGGGTATTCATTTTTTTGTGCGTAATAAGGAGGCACTTCCGGTGGGTCCGAGCTGACAGCAGGGGGAACGTTTTTTCGCGAAATACGGTGGCCCGTCGGGTGGGTCCCAGCAGTCAGGGGCAAACATTTTTTTCGCGATATACTGGTGGGCGTCCGGTGGGTCCCTGATGTCACGTGGAGGAATAATTATTTTCCGCGTAATAAGGAGGCACTTCCTTGCGGCTGCCGTGGACCTAGCTGTCAGCATCTCCACGTACAGTATTCTTCTGATGGAATTCGGTCGTTGACCACATTGACCACGCCGCACCGATAGCACCACGGCGGTGGACGACGGCGAGGCCTAGGAAGGGGACGACACGGAGCCGGGGAAGACGCGGCAGTGGATGCCCACGTGGAGAGGAGTATGAGGGTTCACTGGTTCGGCTGCGCTGCCGTCGTCGCAGAATAATAGGGGGTGTGGGTGAGTGGAGTGGAGGGATGGCCTGGCCAGCGGTGGGAGTAGTATGGGGGCGGTGAGGCCTCCACGGCAGCAAAGCCGGCCACGGGAGGCAGGAGCAGGCGACACGACCGACACTGCTTTGGGCGGCTGGAGCAAGAAGACCAGAGGTTGAAGAATCACTACGGCCGTTGGATGGACATCGTACGGTCAGTCGAGCTAGAATCGTGCATATTGACTAAGTTGACAAAGCCCTTCGTCCCCGTCAACTTAGTAGGCCCACTATACTGGGTCCCAGCTAGCAGGGGGAGTATTCATTTTTTGTGCGTAATAAGGAGGCACTTCCTTGCGTGCGAAGATATAGCTGGTGGGCCCGAGCTGTCAGCGGCGGTAATTTTTTTTCGTGAAATACAGAGGCCGTTTCGGTGGGTCCCAGATGTCAAGTGGAGGAAATCATTATTTTGCGCGTAATAAGGAGGCATTTCCTTGCGTGCGGCCGTGGACCCAGCTGTCAGCCTCTCCACGTACAGTCCACTTAAGATGCATGTCGGTCATTGACCACACTGACCACGCCACGCCGAGAGCACCAGGGCGGTGGACGACGGTGAGGCCTAGGAAGGGAACGACATGGAGGCAGGGAAGACTCGGCCGTTGTTTTTGTTTCCCACGTGGAGGGGAGTACGACTGTACGAGGGTTTACTGGTTTGTCTGCCGTCGCCGGAGAATAACAGCAGGTGTGGGTGAGTAGAGGGATGGCTAGGCCAGCGATGGGAGTACGGTGGGGCGGTGAGGCCTGCGCGGCAGCACAGCCGGCCGCGGGAAGGAAGGAGCAGGCAGTCCCGCCGGCACTTGTTTGAGCGGCTGGAGCAGGAAGAGCAGAGATTGAAGAAGCACGACGGCCGTTGGATGGACATCCAACAGTATACAGGCCATCTGTGGAAAGCCTCAAATCTGTGGAAAATAGCATACATCCCATTTGCCATTATTTCAAATAATTTACAGCTCATTTGCTAATTCCTACAAGTTTTTTGGAGCCTATATTCTTTATGTTAGCATTACAACCCATATTGTGGCCACGGTTAAAAAATTATATGAAATTTTGCATATGTCGGTGCGGTCTGAACTGTTTTTAATCCCGAAATTTCGAGTCACATTCAGACTGATTTTAAAAATAAATGTATATCAATATAAAATCCAATAAATTGTCCATGCATAAAAATCAATGCAATTTAAAATCTCGAAATGAAAAAAAGATATTTGAAAATAATTGCCGGTTTGATGTGTTTTAAAAATGTATAGCCCATTTCTCATTACTGATAGGCCATTTTCTCGGCCAGCCCAATGAAGCTCTCCTCGTCTTGAAAGATTTGCAACCCAACAGGCCTGATAAAGCGACTTACTTGACAAATCACAAAAGAACTGGGCTAGCCATTTTCAGAAAGAAAAAAACTACTGGGCTGGTCTGTGGTAAACATAAAAGAAAAGGCTGTCTAGACAGGCCAGAGTGCCCTGCACAGCCCAGTTGACACCCTGCTTCCGTCTCAAAAACAAATTAGATAAATGACACTCCAATTATGGCGATTCAAAAATGCCACTGTAATTTCCAAACTTTGAAAAATGCCACTGCAATTTTTGCAAACTTTGAAAAACGCCACTACAGTTTGCAAACTTTGAAAAGCGCCACTCCAGACTTCGAAAAATGCCACTAGAAATGGCATGAAATGGCATTTTTCAAAGTTTGGAAATTGCAGTGGCATTTCTCGGATACACCAGATTTGGAGTGGCATTTATCAAATTAACCCAAAACAAAAATAACTGGGCGAGCTGCTGGGTCCCTGATGTCAGCCGCTCGTTGTGCAATTCTCTCTTTTATTGACTACGTTGACAATGGCATGGGACCCAGATGTCAGAAATCCACTAGGAGGAGCCATTTTTTATTGGCTTGAAATAAGGAGGCACTTTCTTGCATACTGCCATGACCTTGGTGGGTCCCTGCTGTCATCCTCTCCACGTACAGTACCAGTTAGTCGTGCTTCAAAACTGATCAGCACACCATTAAAAAAATAAAGGTCGATAACTAATGCGGCACCTCGGGCCAACGCGGCCAAATCGCATTTTGCACGAGAAATTACACACCATGTTTCGTTGACATGAGGTCCCGTTCCAACATATCAGTGAGATGACGGCGAGTACTAGGAGTATTTCTGAATGGACGTGTAGGCCGGGGCACCTCTTCGTGAACCATGGCAAACTCGCAACCATCCATCGACTCTTCGCCTTTCCCTCTCGATTTGGAACTACTGTCGCACGCTCTTCCTCTCCCTCCTCCATTTTCCTTCAGTCCTTCACCCTTTCTTCTGCCATTGTTCGATCGTCTTCTCCATGGAGGGAACAGGCCGGAAACGACCCCGTTATTCTTGCCCCGATCTGAAAGATGACGTGGTGGAGGAACTCATTGATCGATGCGACGTCATCACCTCGGCTAGCATGGCAGGTTTGTTCAAGCCCATTCTCGACTCAACTAATAACATCATTACAAAGAACCCAAGAGTCAAGGAGCGGTTTGATCTCCCCTATCTTCTTCGCCGTGACCCTGATGACTGGCGCCGGCACGACGGAGGCCTCGCCCTGTGCCAGTTGATGCCACTTGATAATGATACGTATGATGTTAAGATGCCATCGCTTGAGGGCAAGGCTTGGGCGGGCGCAAATGGAGATTGGGTTGTTTACATTGGGTCCAACTATGAGTGGGAACTTGTGAATGTGTACACTCGTCACCGGGTTCCACTTCCAAAAATCTCAGCACACTGCCCAGAGGTTGAGCACACCGGTAATGTACGCACGTTCAAATACGATCATGGTGACTGTCTTCTACGGAAGATAGCAATTTGTCGAGTTCCCAACCGCTCTTGGAATTACAACAACTATCAAGTTGTTGCTATCTTCGACAAGCTTGTTGCCGTCCTTCGTGGTTCGACTCGATGGATATTGCTCAAAAATCAGTTTCTGTACACGGATGAGTACTATGATGCAATCCAATACGAGGGCCTTGTGTTTGCTGCCACTACTCGTGGCATTGTTTTTGCATGGCATCCTAGTAGTTTCGGTACGTTTGTCTTCCACCGTAATTATAATTGTTTCATCCACATGCATGCGGGTTAGCAAGTTTCCCTTTACTAATTAACCTTCTTCTTGTGTTTCCAAGGCCTTGTGAACATCCCACCACCTATACTTGAAAAAATTTATAACCAAGGGGGAGATGACGATGGTGATGATCACGAGCAGCGCCCATATACTCTGTGGCGCCTGGCAACTAATTCCGATGGATCACCTCTTCTTGTGTGTATACAGCCCACTGATGATGTTACTGCTAAGGAAGCAGGTGTCTCCCATGGTCGCACTCTCCGGTCCTATTCCAACACCCGTTGCATGGTATTCGGGATGGATACTAGTGTGCTAGCGCCAACTCCTTCTCCCTGGCACAGAATTGATAGTCTTGGAGAAAACTCACTCTTCCTTGGACAAAACTATCCGATGATGGTGAAAGGCGATCCAACTGCTGTTGACACATTTATGAGAAGCAACTGTGTCTATACCTCGGACATTTGGGTGGTTCCCTACCCTGGTACTGATATAGTAGGCCGCTTCAGC
The DNA here is from genome assembly GCF_003073215.2 of Triticum urartu. Lineage (NCBI taxonomy): Eukaryota > Viridiplantae > Streptophyta > Magnoliopsida > Poales > Poaceae > Triticum > Triticum urartu. Next base: position 5,127,467 of record NC_053023.1, read on the forward strand.
CTGGATGATCAGTCCTGCGTTGGTCTCCAGATCGACAACGGATGGCCCGTCCTAGAGAATCACTTGTGGTTCAAAGCAAGCGTTTCCAACACCGCGGAATGGTTGAGTTGAAGTTCATTTCATGGCTTGTTATTTGTTGTGTGGTGAAAACTTTAGTATTTATAATGTATCCTCGTTGTCGATGTGGGTTGATGACTTGTTGTATGTAATAAAATGATATTCCTGTGATAAACTTACTAAATGTATGAATGGCTTTCGAGTTGCTTCTCTAAATTTGTACTAGCTTCACATGCTTCGCGCGTCGGGCGGGTGTTTTTACTGTAGCCATATGTTAATGTGTTCGCTGTACGTAACCAGCACCTCGAATCCTCGATACTAGTATACCATATACTAGTAGGAGTAAGTAGTAGGAGTAGTAGGCTGGCATGGGCCAGAACAAGCATTCACATCCAGGAGTACGGCACATGCCACCACCACGACACCCATCTGACACCATATTATTTCTTGGAGTTCGTGCTAGAGCAATCTCTTCAACCTCGTCGTTTCTCTAACTTCAGCCATCGCGCGGCGGGCGAGGTGGGGGTTTGCCGATAGTCGGTTTCCTTAACTGCGGTCCCACTTGTAAGGCCAACTCCAACGCACGACCCCAAACGCACCTCCGTTTTGCACGAACTCCAATGATAATTTTGACTAGAAAAGCAAGACCAAAGAAAACAAGAACCACAAGAATACATTTTACTACTCCTGTAAGTTGGATTAGTGCCTTCTCGATGCATTCATTGTTGATCTGCGGAGGCTCGATCTTGCATCTGTGCTAGCTAAAAGTGATAGAACATCTACTAAATTGCGCTCTATCAATATATGGATGTACTCTTCTTCCCAATACAAAAACTTGCATCTATTCTACTCCCTCCGTTGCATAATACATACCTTCTATTTGTCAATATATATATGTATCTAGACATGTCTTAGTATATAGGTACATCCATTTTTGGACAAATGGAAGTCAAGTATTTTGGAACGGAGGGAGTACACAATAAAAAATTTAAGTTAGCACAACTAGTCTAATCCGAGAGCAGAACCGAAGATTTGGTCAGGTTCTTCCTCCTTTTGCCGACACGTGGGACATCCAGCATCCAGATCGTGTCATGAAAGAAAATAGAGTGGTAGTTGAAGCCACGAGATGTGCATCTTGGGTTAAACTGTAAATAGAATCTTACTACTCTTGAGTAACTCCAAAAGCGGCCACCAAAGATCTTTATTGGATTTGTTTTTCATCACCAGCATGTCGAGGTGAAAGATGTGCAGGTTCAGTGGGTCCTCTTGCGTTTTCACTGACATGTGGGGCCGCATGTGAGCAAACAGACGATGGGATCCGTGCGTCCGCTGGCTGGCTGAGAAGAGAGATAGAGGAGGGCTGAGCATGGACTGCAGGAAATTTGTTCTACGTACCTCGATATAGGCTCAATATAGTGGGGTGGCATGGGCCATAACTAGCATTCACGTCTAGCAGTACGGCACACGCCACCCACACGAGTCCCATCCGACACCAATTTTCTTGGAGTCTGTGCTACAGCCATCTCTTCTCCCTCCTGTTTTCTCAGCCATCGCGCGGTGTGCGGGGTGGGGGTTTGCCGATAGTCGGTTTGCTCAACTGCGGTCCCACTTGTAAGTGAAAATGCAACACCGCACACATTCCCGCTTGAGCGGCGTGCCGGACCAACCGTGTGGGGGTGCGACGCGAACACGGCAGGCTTTTCCTTTTGAACTCGTGACTTGTAAAATTTGGTTCTGCTCCATGGCGCCACCGATAGATAGAAAATAATGATTTTTCCTAGAGTAATGAGAAGTTTGGTTCTGGCGCTGTTCATGCATGGAGTACGTACGAAAATTATGAAGTTGATGCGAAAGGTAAGATAATTACTGTAGTATCATATACTACTACATGGATTTGACGGAAAGATAAAAATACATACGGATCCATCAACGTTCAACGACATCCTCACGCCCTAGTGTGTCGAGTCACCAACCGATGTGTGAGGAGCAGCAGCGTTGGCGGCGAGCTCAACGTGCTTCTGAACAGTGTCGTCCAAGGTTGCCATGCGCTCCAAGAAGGCCAGCGTCCTATCATCCTCCTCTTGCATGTAGTAGTCCTTGTGGACGATTTGCGCGTAGACGTGGGTGATTATGTCGATGGTGTCTTGCTGCGCCAGGCGCTGCGCGGCGAGTGCGACCTCGAGGTGGACATTCTCCGGCGCGACGGCGGGCAGTCGCAGGGCCACCAGTGCGTCGAAGAGGTTGTTACCATAGTGGCCGTTGAGGGTGGCGGGCATCGCAGAGCCTGGGCGCGTCGGCTGGAGGCTTACGTCAAAATCGTCTGCAAGCTTCTTGACGACGGTGAACTTGTCAAGGAAACCGACGAGGACCTCGTCGAACAAGGAGACGAAGCTGTCGTCCAAGAGGCCCCTCGCCCTGGCGGCCTCAAGAAATACTACCTGGAGACGTTCCTCGGTGCCGGGCCGCAGGCCGGCGTCGTGGACCATCTGGCACAGCCGGCTGATGCTCGCACTCATCGCCTCCATCGGTCTAGCGTAGCTTCTAGTCAACTGATCTTGCGATTCGAGTGATCACTCAGCCCTTGGTTAGCGTGCGTAGGTGCGTAGGATTTCGTACTACTCCTCGGCCCTCTACTGCACCTGCCTTTGGTTGTATGATATGTGGGCCAGCCACCCCTGGGGCCACGTGTCATTCACCCAAAGGCAGTTGCCGTAAGTCAATGAAGTTGCGTCCCCCTCCGTGCCGGTGCAGTATAGTCATCTCACCGGACCTCTAGTTGGGGCCAAACGAGAGAAGTTTGATGTTTACTGGTTTATTGGTCCCCTTTGCATTTTGCGCCAAGTTTTGACCTTTGATTTAACTAATAAAATGTTAATGCATGTAAACAAAAATGTTGTGTAAGTCACCTTACGAAAACCAAATAATCCCAAAATACTTAGGCACGGTGCATTAACTCCCTCCTTCTTTCTTATTTCGTGACATATCAACCAATGAGAGATGTGGGCCGTGCATGCTTTCAATGACTTGAGACTACCAAACATGAAATGCAGTGTTTAGTTCATTGCATGTAATCCTATTAGTACTCTAGTTAGGAGTAGAAAAAAACATTAAGTTCTCTCGCCGATAGGAATTAAACACCATGTATTTATTTACAGAGGGAGTAGTACATTTTTGGTGACATGCATTACTAGATATTGCTAGTCAAATAATAAAATCCAGATGGACGTGGTAGTACTCCTAAATGCAGACGGTGGTGCTACTAGTACTAGTAGTAGTACTACCAATGTAGTAGTAGGAGTACTAGCACTGTACTACCCGTTGGTCAAATTATTACGTGTTGCTCCTCACAGTGAAGTGACAAGACCCTGCGCCAGAGATGACACCTGAGTATAGGCGCCGTGTTTGGCATACCATAGTCAGCCTCACCGTCTGCAGTCACTATCATCATGGCTGTAGAGCTAGCCTGCTTACAACTAGCCCTGTTCGACATAATTTCCCGTGCGTAGATGCCCGTGCATTGCACGGAACACCAAGATTGGGGGTGGACAGCTCCGGCAGCGGCCATCGCGCCAGATTTTTCCACGGCCTTCTACTCCTAGATGTGGTGGGGAGGAGATGAGGCTGATAGTGAGAGACAAGGAGTTGTTTGTAAATAGGGAACAAGTGCGGGCATCTTTTTGCAAAAATGGAGAAGCTTGGTTTGTATGCGTCAGATCTAGATCCGACGGCTATTGGTGAAAGATGGGAGGCACAATATCATCACCAACTCAGGACCTGTTTGATTCACAGGATTTTGAAAACGCAGGAATAGGACACGGCAATATTACAAGTTTCAAACTGATATTACAAATGTTAGGAGTAATGTTGCACCTACGAAGAGGGAATTACTAGGAAGTTTACGTAAGAACTTTCGTTACTTTAGGTGGATGCAGCGTTATCGTACAAACTAAAATCCACCGCCCTGACAAGTCACTAATGGGCAAATAAGTTTTCAAGTCTCTGGCCACTTGATGTTTCAAAAATAAATTCAGCTTCTGCGGAGAAATGAGCTCCACTGTGTACCCGCGCGGGTGTGGCTGGGCACGAAGCGTGAGTATGTGCACGGTGCACCTATTCTCTTCTTGTATACGTACACCACCTACGTGGGGTTGTGTGAGAGAGATACAAACCTAGAGAGATATAGTGTGTGGGTTCTTGAGAGAGTTTTTTATGGGGGGGTCAATCAAAAAATTTAACATATGCAATGTGTGTGAAATAGAGTCCTGGATATAACATATATATAGAGGGGGCGATCCACGAGAAGAGAGTGGAGGTATCATCGGCTTGAGGTGTCCATAGAATCGAAGAGAGGGATGATGTGTGTGTGTGTGCGCGCGCGATCGATAAAGAGTGCCATCGAATTTGTGTGTGCCCACGTCAAAGATATAGAGTGGCTGGCCTACTGGAACGTGAGATGGGACATGTGCAGCTTGTCTCTGTGGCATGGATACCTACCTGCAGCACTCGACTATCAGTGTGTGGTGGGGGAAGAGGGAGGCCCAATTAACTATAGAGGTACAATGGCTGGTATATGTGTGGAGGAGGAGAGAGGCCTGCCTCATGTATTAAGGAGATCGATCTGCCTCATGTATTAAGGGAGATCGATCGGCATCCATGCATATGTGCAGGAGATGAATAAGGTTGGGAGAGAGACAGAGCTAGAGTGTTGGAGGGGGTGGTAGTGGAGTTGCTTCTAACAAATGGTGGGATAGGCTTGCTAGACAAACGGAGGGCACGCCCGCAATATCAATAAGAGAGGAGATGGTTGCTTGTTGTCTGTGCACGTGCGTGTGAGAGACGGGTCAGGAGGCATGCACGAATGATGAGGGGGGACGATGTGGCTGTGGTAAGCAGACATAACTACATAGGAAGATCAATCGCCCTTTGTAAGAGAAAGGAGAGACATAACTTGTGAGGTACATCGATCGATGGGGGTAGTTAAAGTCGATCTAGGTATATGTTGGGAGATCGATCGGTATACATGCATGTGTGTGTTAGAAGCAAATGAGGCACGAGGAGAAGGATAGAGAGAGGGATGCATGTAGGAGGTGGTACGAGAGGCATACTATATCGAGGGGGAGGAGTGTGCGAGTACGAGAACGATGAAAAGAGTGGTGGGAGTGAGGCATGGACGGTGACAAGAGAAGAGGGGAAGCTTGTGTTTGTGCTAGGCACACCTGGCTAGAGAGGCATATCGATCGATGTGTGCCGTAAAGGAGCTGGGGGCCTACACACACCGTGGGTGAACGACCTAAAGTGAAAAGACGAATTTGCGCGATGGAGCTAGAGAATGCTGAGGGAGGGTGAGAGGGATGCGGGCGTGTGCATGCACAAGAGAAAGTTAGCGCTAGCTACAAAGATAAGAGGGTTGTGTGGGTGTAAAAGTCGAATAGAGATCATATATACTTCATTATAAAAAGTGAATTCGGATATTTGAAGAATTTATCATAGTGTTTCAAACCGACGGATGTGTGAATATATATAACGGTGATACACATGGTGTGGTTATGAACATGGTATACTACATTTAATATATTTTATCTCTACTCTTATAAAAACGGAGTTGTTGATGATGGTGTGCCTGCCATCCTGCATTATAGGCCGTCTGATTTATATCTGGCGGATAGCAAGGAAACTATGATGGTTGAAGTTGGCAACAATCATGATTGTAGATTCTTATTGAAATAGAGAAACGAATTCAAATATAGTTCGAATTGCAGCGGTAGTATAGACATTTGGAATGCACTAAAATGTTGGTATGAGTAGGTTACATGCATTATACAGCAAGCAAAAAAATTTAATCGGACATAACATGGATTCATACTCCCTCCTTCCATCTATATAGGGCGTAATGAGATTTTTAAGACCGCCTTTGACTATTGACAAGATTAATAGTACATGACATGCACAATGTGAAAATTATATCATTGAAAGAACCTTTCACAGACGAATTTAACGGTGTGCTTTGTGTAAGTTGCATGTCATATATCATTGCTCTAATATTTGGTCAAAGTTAGCATCGAAAAACGCATTAGGCCCTATATAGATGGAAGGAGGGAGTAGCTTTGAATAGCATTGTATAGTAAAACGGGGCAAGACTCTCTCTTTGTGTGGTGTGAATAGTTTTATTTTTTCGTTTTCTTTTTGGTTGAGGGAAGTGCGAATTGATTTGGTACGTACAAGTACAATATTACTACACGTTAGGCTTGTCCCTAAAATTCAACCCGCGTCTTGTTATATCCCGAAAATTCAGATATCATGCTCCCAAAACTGATGCCTTCACAACCCGCGCCTTGCTATCCCGAAATTACAACGCACGCGAAAACTCCCTCTAGCTGCCAAATCCCGACACGTGAAATCCCCCTTCTAACCCTGAGCCGAAAGGGCCGCTAGTTCAAATCGGTGGGGGTACTTTTGTAACACACCCTACATTTTGGACAAGCGTGTTCCTAAGTCATGCTTCACCCCCTCCCATCGCCCCCTTTTCGCCATTCGAAATCCCAGGCCGCCATAACGTCTCCGCTCCAGCCGCGAAACCCCACCCTCCTCCGTCCGCCACGTCACCGCTGCCCAGCCGGAGCCTCTTCCCCGACGACGTTGTCCACCGCAACAGCTCGACGTCCCTCGTCCACCTCCCCGGATGAGGATCCGTCGTCCATCTCGTTGTCCCGCCGGTTCAGCCGCCCGTCCTCCATCTCCAAGGAGCTGCTCCGACGATCGCCTCGTCTATCGCGGCTACTCCATCCCCACAACACCGCCTTAACCTGCTCCACCAGAACCGCAGCATCCTCACCGACTCCTCGGACGAAGCCGAGGCCTACTCGGCGCCACCAAAGAGGTTGTACACTCATCGCATCGCACCTTCTCCTTAACTCGACCTCCCAGCGCCGACGGTGCTCCATCCCGCACCCCCATGGAGCATTCAGATGCATACTTTCTGGTGCAACAACAAGCGTTGGAGGATTTTAGTGCCAAACAGGACAAAACTAATCAGCTTGCTAAGCTTATTGCCAGCATGGTGAATACCCAGGATAACTTTCTTGAGCTCTTCTGAAGTTGTTTCAGTTATGCTCTTGTTTTGCTGCCGCGTTTATTTGCACTGGTGGCCAATTTTGACGGCCAATGTATATGATATGCTGCTTTGTTCCCTATATTTGCACTGGTGGCGAACTTTGATGCCCAGTGGATGTAATATGTGTAATAGCCGTGATAGCCTGGCGTTAGTTGCTTGCTTATTTATTTCCTTGTTGTCTTGTTTATTTGTTTGTTTGTAGTCATTGCGGTTCTTTTTCCACGGTTAACTAGTGGCTGCAATAACCTATTTTTTAAAACTAGGCCACAATAACCATGGGCTAATATTTACTGTAGTGACACTAGGCCTCCTATGGGCCGTAGAAACAGTGGGCCTTCTACGGGCCGTAGAAATAGTAGGCCTTCTACGGGCCGTAGAAACAATGGGCCTTCTACGGGTTGTATCATCAATGGGCCTTATACGGGCCATATGATCGATTGGCCAAACATGGGCCAATAACAGGCCGCATTATGGCCATAAATGGGCTAGAGTTGGAATCGTCCGTTCATGGGCCGACCGTAACAGACCATCATTAATAGGCCGTATTTGATGACGCTATGAAAACAGCCCAATGTATTAACGGACCACAAACGGGCCGACTGTAACCACGGGCTGAATTTGGCCCACAAGCAGAAAATGATAGTAACAGGCCGTAAGTAAATGAATGCTGGAAATGAGCCCAAGAATAAATGGGCTCTGAGAAGGCCGAAAAATAACATGGGCTGGAAATGGCCCAACAAAATAATGGGCCGTTAATGGGTATAAAGTGATACACTATTCATTACGGGACAGTTTCACCATGGGCCGTTAATGGGTGTAAAGTGATACACTGTTCATTATGGGCCAGTTTCACCACGGGCCGTTAATAGGCCAAGAGTTACATAGGGCCTCATATGGGCCGAAAGACGTCATGGGCCATACATGGGCCAGAAGTGAAAACGGGCTGGAATCATATTGGATGGCCCAGATGACGCTACTGGGCCTAATTCGGATAGGGCGTAACGGGCCTTGGGTTAGCGGGCTGTAAATGGGCTATATGCAAACAGGCCGTTAACAGGCTTTCCATGGGCCGGCCTGCCACCTTTTGACCAAGTCAAATGGGCCGGCCTTTTCACAGGAATGGGCCTCTGTTGGGTCGTGCCACGTGTCGACGTATCATAGGCGCCTATCTGACCCACTGACGAGCTAACACGTGTTTCGTCCGGCCAATAAGAATTTTACACGTGGAAATTTCCCATTGGTCGGGGCTGTTAACGGGTTATCGGATCCAAAACCCGACCCGATAGCTTAACGGCGTTCCGTTACGGTGGATGCCATGTGTCGGTCACCCTTGACGAAAGCACTTCTATGACGCGCGATTTATCGTCATGGAAGTGGACACTTCCGTGATAATAATTTTGGTAATGTCATGGAACACTTCTACGACATCACATGTATGACTATCTTGATTCTGTCATAAATTTGTCATGGATGTACATGCATTACAAAAAACACGACCTACTGTGACAAACACGTATCATCATGGAAGTGTATTTTTTTGTAGTGAATGTAGATGCACCTAGTCCTTCTAATAGGAAGAAAAAGAAAAATGATAGGACTTTGCATGCTTCTAGTGAACCTATTACTGAAACACCCAAGAATCCAAATGATATTACTATCTCTGATGCTGAAACACAATCTGGTAATGAACCTAAAACTAGTGATAATGTTAATGATAATGTTCATGATGATGCTCAACCTAGTAATGATAATGATATAGAAATTGAACCTGTTGTTGATCTTGATAACCCACAATCAAAGAATCAACATTATGATAAGAAAGACTTTGTTGCTAGGAAACACGGTAAGGAAAGAAAGCCTTGGGTTCAGAAACCCATGCCTTTCCTCCCAAACCATCCAAGAAGAAGGATGATGAGGATTTTGAGCGCTTTGCTGAAATGATTAGACCTATCTTTTTGCGTATGCGATTAACTGATATGCTTAAAATGAATCCTTATGCTAAGTACATGAAAAAATTGTTACAAATAAGAGAAAGATACCGGAAGCTGAAATTTCCACTATGCTTGCTAATTATACTTTTAAGGGTGGAATACCAAAGAAACTTGGAGATCCAAGAGTACCCACTATACCATGCTCCGTTAAAAGAAATTATGTTAAAACTGCTTTATGTGATCTTGGAGCTGGTGTTAGTGTTATGCCTCTCTCCTTATATTGTAGACTTGATTTGAATAAGTTGACACCTACTGAAATATCTTTGCAAATGGCTGATAAATCAACTGCTATACCTGTCGGTATTTGTGAGGATGTGCATGTTGTAGTTGCAAACGTTACTATTTTAACGGACTTTGTTATTCTTGATATTCCTGAGGACGATAGTATGTCTATTATTCTTGGAAGACCCTTTTTGAATACTTCAGGGGCTGTTATTGATTGCACTAAAGGCAATGTCACTTTTCATGTTAATGGTAAAGAGCATACGGTACACTTTCTGAGGAAACAACCTCAAGTTCATAGTATCAACTCTATTGGAAAAATTCCATCGATTATATTTGGAGGTTTTGAATTTCCTCTTCCTACTGTCAAGAAGAAATGTGATATTCTTATTATTGGGGATGTACATATCCCCGTTGAGGTAACATAGTGTTATTCGAAATTTCTTCGGTTCCATGTTATTCGGAATGAGTTCGTTAACAAGACTTGATCAACCTTGTTAGTGGATTCCTTTTGATGAGCATGAGATGGATGAAACTAGAAGGCACAACCTTCTGTACCCTACTTTTACTTTCTGTTATTTATATTAAATAAAATAAAAATAGTATTTTTCTGTCTGTTATCTGATTATCCGTGCAATATAAAAATACCCAGAAAATAAAAGTTCTCCAAATGCCCTGAAATTTAAATATGATTTTTTCTAGAATATTTGAGAATATTTGGCACTGAGAACACAGTGGGAGGAGCTGGCACCTGGCCACGAGGGTCAAGGGCGCGCCCCCTGCCTCGTGGGCCCTTGGTTGCCCTCCTCCAGTTATTCCTGCACCCACACACTTCTTCTTCCTCCCACAAACACGAATATCCAACTCAAGCACGAATTCTAGCTCATTTTGCTGCCATTTTCGAGCTCCTTGCTCAAAGCACCTCTCACAAAACTGCTTGGGGAGATTGTTCCTTGGTATGTGACTCCTCCATTGGCCCAATTAGTTTTTGTTCTAGTGCTTTATTCATTGCAAAATTTTGCTGCTTAGGTGACCATGTTCTTGAGCTTGCACGTCAAATTTATATGGTTCCAAGTAGTTTTGATGCATGATATAGGCTCTAGGCACTTGTAGGAGTAGTTGCTATCAATATTATTGAGTTTGGCTTACTTTTATTTTGAAGTTACTAAAAAATTTCAGAAATTTTTCGGAGAAAGAAATATGCTTAGGAAAATGTACCAAGGTGGTTCTTCAAGGAAGCAAGGACCCAGGCTTGCAATGCGTGATGCTGATGAAGAGCCACCAAGAGACGCTCCAGTGCGTCCTTGTGAATGGCCTTCGGAAAACTTTATGGATCGAGCGGGAATTAAGGAAGAATTTAACGCATATTTGCGTAACGCGGATCTTGTGAGCTTTGAGGAAGAGAAGTGCAGCCAGTATCACTATCTCACCAGTTCCTTTGTAAGGAGGTTTGAATTTTCATCTTCATGTAATTCTCCAACTGTCCTGTTTGATCTTTATGAAAAATCTTATACTATGGACTTAGAGGATTTTACCACTGCTTGCAAACTTCCACAATGGGGTAGTGTCAGGGAACCACGCAAATCTGAATTTAGAGATTTTCTTGCTAGTGTAACCCTACCATAGGGAGCATTCACTTTCCTGCTATACATTATTTTGCTCTCTTCATAGGTAGATGCATTAATGGTAAAGATGAAGCATGTCATATGTGTGTCCCTGACCTCGGTATTCTTAGGAGTGCTGTTTTAGGAGACAAATCCTATAATTTGGGATCCATTGTTGCACGTAGGTTGCATAATAATAGATTTAATGGAGATTTCTTCGATGGAATTTATGCAACTCCCTTAGCTGATTTTCTCGGTGTAACCATATGTGAGGATGATATTGAATTGTCTCCTGCTTACCTAGATTTTAATGCTATGGTTCACCACCAGTTTGTTGAGAGGAGTGAATCACCTCTCTAGTATCGACTAATCTTTGACAGACGGCGTGCTGTCCGTATTACTCTCCCTGCTCCTGCCTTCTTTGATTATCAAGCAAAAGGAAGATATGTTATTACCAGAGAGGAGGCAGATGAGTACGAGAGGACAGTGGAGGCCACTCGTCGCCACGCTGCAGCTCAGGAGGCGATAGCCGCTGCATCTCAGTACAACCCCAACTATTATTATGGATATCCGCCAGGCCAACCGTGGCCATAGACCAACTTAGGCCAAAAGCCTAAGCTTGGGGGAGTACGTATTTCTCACCGACATTACATTTATGTTCACACACTCATTGCTAGATGTCGGTGCTCATACTTTTTCATTGTATCATCCATGCTAGTTTATTTCCCTTTTTATGCTTTCTTCTTGTGTGTTTAATAAACCTTAAGAAAAACCAAAAAAAATAGTTGTAACTTTTAGTTAGTTTACTTTCCATGCTTGTAGTAGTAATTAAAAAGAAAACCCAAAAAGATTTCCTGTTCTTCTTTTGCTTGTTGGGAGCTTTCCCGTGTAAATAGTTTTATTTCTTTTCTTTTCTTTGGGGGTCGATAGGAGAAGACCATGATTAAATTGTTGAAGTGGCTCTTATATGCATAATTGTTGATCTGACAAAAGAGCCCATATTGCCTTGTCTTCTCTTGTTTATTGAATGCTCGCAGATTCCAGCTTAGTCCAATGCACATGCACTTTTATTACTATTCACATCGTTCGGTTGTGCAAGTGAAAGGCAATTATGACGATATATGATGGACTGACTGAGATGAGAAAAGCTGGTATGAACTCGACATCTTTTGCTTTTGTAAATATGATTAGTTCATCGTTCCTGATTCAGCCTATTATGAATAAACATGTTTGCAATGACAACTAGAGATCATAGTTTCTTGTGCCATGCTTGATTAGCTAGGAGCTTATAATGGTTTACCTTGCGTGCCAACATGCTATTAAAATGGTTGTGATGTGGTATGATAGGGTGATATCCTCCTTTGAATGATTTAAGTGACTTGACTTGGCACATGTTCACACATGTAGTTGAAACAAAATCAACATAGCCTTCACGATATTTATGTTCATGGTGGATTATATCCTACTCATGCTTGCATTCGGTGTTGATTAATTTTAATGCATGTTCATGACTGTTGTCGCTCTCTAGCTGGTCACTTCCCAGTCTTTTGCTAGCCTTCACCTGTACTAAGCGGGAATACTGCTTGTGCATCCAACTCCATAAACCCCAAAGTTATTCCATATGAGTCCACCATACCTACCTATATATGGTATCTACCTGCCATTCCAAGTAAATTTGTATGTGCCAAACTCTAAACCTTCAAATAAATATCCTGTTTTGTATGCTCGAATAGCTCATGTATCAACTAGGGTTGTCCGTATCTTCCATGTTAGGCGGGTTATTCTCAAGAGGAGTGGACTCCGCTCCTCACTCACGAGAAAGTGGCTGGTCACCGGGATGCCCAGTCCCATGCTTTATGCAAATCAAATCAAAATAATTGCAAACAAAACTCCCCCTGGGCCTCTTGTTAGTTGGAGGCACTCGTTGTTTCGAGCAAGCCATGGATTGATGCTTGTTGGTGGAGGGGGAGTATAAACTTTACCATTCTGTTTGGGAACCGCCTATAATGTGTGTAGCATGAAAGATATCGCCATCTCTTGGTTGTTATGTTGACAATGAAAGTATACCACTCAAAATATTATTCATCTCTATTTCAAAACCAAGCTCTGGCACCTCTATAAATCCATGCTTCCCTCTGCGAAGCGCCTATCTATTTACTTTCATGTTGAGTCATCATCCTCTTATTAAAAAGCACCAGTTGGAGAGCACTGCTGTCACTTGCATTCATTACTATTAGTTTACATTGAGTATGACTTGCCTGGATCTCTTTTATGATGAATTACAATGTCTAGTCAGTCCTTGATCTATAAAGGTGCTCTGGATTTATGTTTTGCAGTCTCAGAAAGGGCTAGGAGATACCATCTTGTTATATCATATTATGATTGTTTTGAGAAAGTGTTGTCATCCGAGATTTATTATTATTGCTCGCTAGTTGATTATGCCATTGATATGAGTAAACTTGAGACCTAAGCGTTATTGTGAATGTGGTTAGTCCATAATCTTTGCTGAAAACTTGAATGCTGGCTTTACATATTTACAACAACAAGAGCAAACAGAGTTTGTAAAAGTTTTTCTTTATCACTTTCAGTTTATCAACTGAATTGCTTGAGGACAAGCAAAGGTTTAAGCTTGGGGGAGTTGATACGTCTCCGTCATGTCTACTTTTCCAAACACTTTTGTCCTTGTTTTGGACTCTAACTTGCATGATTTGAATGGAACTAACCCGGACTGACGTTGTTTTCAACAGAATTGCTATGGTGTTATTTATGTGCAGAAACAAAAGTTCTCGGAATGACCTGAAACTTCACGGAACATCTATTCGGAAATAATAAAAAATCCTTGCAAAAGATGAAGACCAGGGGGCCCACCACCTGTCCACGAGGGTGGGGGCACGCCCCCCTACCTCGTGGGCCCCCTGGAGCTCCTCCGACCTCTACCCAACTCTATACATTTGCTTTCGGGGAGAAAAAAATCAAAGAGAAGAATTCATCGCGTTTTACGATACGGAGCCGCTGCCAAGCCCTAAAACCTCTCAGGAGGGCTGATCTGGAGTCCGTTCGGGGCTCTGGAGAGGGGAATCCGTCGCCATCGTCATCATCAACCATCCTCTATCACCAATTTCATGATGCTCACCGCTGTGCGTGAGTAGTTCCATCGTAGGCTTGCTGGACGGTGATGAGTTGGATGAGATCTATCATGTAATCAAGTTAGTTTTGTTAGGGTTTGATCCCTAGTATCCACTATGATCTGAGATTGATGTTGCTATGACTTTGCTATGCTTAATGCTTGTCACTAGGGCCCGAGTGCCATGATTTCAGATCTGAACCTATTATGTTTTCATCAATATATGAGAGTTCTTGATCCTATCTTGCGAGTCTATAGTCACCTATTATGTGTTATGATCCGTTAACCCCGAAGTGACAATAATCGGGATACTTACCGATGATGACCGTAGTTTGAGGAGTTCATGTATTCACTATGTGTTAATGCTTTGGTCCGGTACTCTATTAAAAGGAGGCCTTAATATCCCTTAGTTTCCGCTAGGACCCCGCTGCCACGGGAGGGTAGGACAAAAGATGGCATGCAAGTTCTTTTCCATAAGCATGTATGACTATATTCAGAATACATGCCTACATTACATTGATGAATTGCAGCTAGTTCTGTGTCACCCTAGGTTATGACTGTTACATGATGAACCGCATCCGGCATAATTCTCCATCACCGATCCATTGCCTACGAGCTTTCCATATATTTTTCTTCGCTTATTTACTTTTTCCTTGCTATTGCTATCATCACTACAAAATACCAAAAACAGTACTTTTGCTACTGTTACCTTTTGCTATGTTACCACTGCTATCATATTACTTTGCTACTAAACACTTTGCTGCAGATATTAAGTTTCCAGGTGTGGTTGAATTGACAACTCAGCTGCTAATACTTGAGAGTATTCTTTGGCTCCCCTTGTGTCGAATCAATAAATTTGGGTTGAATACTCTACCCTCGAAAACTATTGCGATCCCCTATACTTGTGGGTTATCATAGACGTATCAGCATCCCCAAGCTTAATTCCTACTCGTCCTCGAGTAGGTAAATGATAAAAACAGAATTTTTGATGTGGAATGCTACCTAACATATTTATCCATGTAATTCTCTTTATTGTGGCAAGAATATTCAGATCCATAAGATTCAAGACAAAAGTTTAATATCGACATAAAAACAATAATACTTCAAGCATACTAACTAAGCAATCATGTCTTCTCAAAATAACATGGCCAAAGAAAGCTATCCCTACAAAATCATATAGTCTGGCTATGCTCCATTTTCATCACACAAGAATGCTCTCATCATGCACAACCCCGATGACAAGCCAAGCAATTGTTTCATACTTTAGTAATCTCAAACTTTTTTCAACTTTCACGCAATACATGAGCGTGAGCCATGGATATAGCACTATGGGTGGAATAGAATATAATGAGGGGGTTATGTGGAGAAGACAAAAAGGAGAAAGTCTCACATCGACGCGGCTAATCAATGGGCTAGGGAGATGCCCATCAATTGATGTCAATGCAAGGAGTAGGGATTGCCATGCAATGGATGCACTAGAGCTATAAATGCATGAAATCTCAACAAAAGAAACTAAGTGGGTGTGCATCCAACTTGCTTGATCACGAAGAACTAGGGCACTTGAGGAGGCCCATTGTTGGAATATACAAGCCAAGTTCTATAATGAAAAATTCCCACTAGTATATGAAAGTGAAAAAACAAGAGACTCTCTATCATAAAGATCATGGTGCTACTTCGAAGCACAAGTGTGGAAAAAGGATAGTAGCATTGTCCCTTTTTTTCTTTTTTTCTTTTTTTGGGTCTTCCTTTCTTTATTTGGCCTTTCTCTTTTTGGGGGACAATGCTCTATTAATGATGATCATCACACTTCTATTTATTTACAACTCAATGATTACAACTCGATACTAGAACAGATATGACTCTATATGAATGCCTCCAGCAATGTACCGGGATAGGCAATGAATCAAGAGTGACATGTATGATAAATTATGCATGGTGGCTTTGCCACAAATACGATGTCAACTACATGATCATGCAAGGCAATATGACAATGATGAAGTGTGTCATAATAAACGGAACGGTGGAAAGTTGCATGGCAATATATCTCGGAATGGCTATGGAAATGCCATAATGGGTAGGTATGGTGGGTGTTTTGAGGAAGATATAAGGAGGTTTATGTGTGATAGAGCGTATCATATCGCAGGGTTTGGATGCACCGGCGAAGTTTGCACCAACTCTCAAGGTGAGAAAGGGCAATGCACGGTACCGAAGAGGCTAGCAACGATGGAAGGGTGGGAGTGTGTATAATCCACGGACTCAACACTAGTCATAAAGAACTCACATACTTATTGCGAAAATCTACAATTCATCAAAAACCAAGCATTGCGCGCATGCTCCTAGGAGGATAGATTGGTAGGAAAATACCATCGCTCGTCCCCGACCGCCACTCATAAGGAAGACAATCAAATAACACCTCATGTTTCAAATTTGTTACACAACGGTCACCATACGTGCATGCTACGGGACTTGCAAACTTCAACACAAGTATTTCTAAAATTCACAATTACTCAACTAGCACAACTCTAATATCACTATCTTCATATCTCAAAACAATTATCAAGCATCAAACTTCTCTTAGTATTCAATGCACTTATATGAAAGTTTTTATTATATCCCTCTTGGATGCCTATCATATTAGGACTAGTTTCATAACCAAAGCAAACTAACATGCTGTTCTAAAGACTCTCAAAATAATATAAGTGAAGCATGAGATTTCATCTATTTCTTCAAAATAAAACCACCGCCGTGCTCTAAAAAGATATAAGTGAAGCACTAGAGCAAATGACAAACTACTCCGAAAGATATAAGTGAAGAACAATGAGTAGTCGGATAATTATGCAACTATATGAATACTCTCTAACATTTAAGAATTTCAGATCTTGGTATTTTATTCAAGCAGCAAACAAAACTAAATAAAATAAAATGACGCTCCAAGCAAAACACATATCATGTGGTAAATAAAAATATAGCTCCAAGTAAAGTTACCGATGAATGAAGACGAAAGAGGGGATGCCTTCCGGGGCATCCCCAAGCTTAGGCTTTTGGTTGTCCTTGAATATTACCTTGGGGTGCCTTGGGAATCCCCAAGCTTAGGCTCTTTCCACTCCTTATTCCATAGTCCATCGAATCTTTACCCAAAACTTGAAAACTTCACAACACAAAACTTAACAGAAAACTCGCAAGCTCCGTTAGTATAAGAAAATAAATCACCACTTAGGTACTGTTGTGAACTCATTCTAAATTCATAATGGTGTAATATCTACTGTATTCCAACTTATCTATGGTTCATACCCTCCGATACTACTCATAGATTCATCAAAATAAGCAAACAACACATAGAAAACAGAATCTGTCAAAAACAGAACATTCTGTAGTAATCTGGATCAAACGTATACTTCTGGAACCCCAAAAATTCTAAAATAAATTGCTTGACGTGAGGAATTTATCTATTAATCATCTTCGAAAAGAATTAACTAAATAGCACTCTCCAATAAAAGATGGCAGCAAATCTCGTGAGTGCTAAAGTTTCTTTTTTTTACAGCATGATCACAAAGACTTTCCCCAAGTCTTCCCAAAGGTTCTACTTGGCACAAACACTAATTAAAAGCATAAAACCACATCTAAAAAGAGGCTAGATGAATTATTTATTACTAAAAAGAATCAAAAATCAAGGAACAAAAATAAAAATTGGGTTGCCTCCCAACAAGCGCCATCGTTTAACGCCCATAGCTAGGCATGATGATTTCAATGATGCTCACATAAAAGATAAGAATTGTAACATAAAGAGAGAATCATGAAGAATATGACCAGCAAATTTAAGGTCTAACCCACTTCCTATGCATGTGGATTTTGTGAGCAAACAACTTATGGGAACAAGAATCAACTTGCATTAGAAGGTAAAACAAGCATAACTTCAAGATTTTAAGCACATAGAGAGGAAACTTGATATTATTGCAATTCCTACAAGCATATATTCCTCATAAAAAATTTCAGTAGCATCATGAATGAATTCAACAATATAACTATCACATAAAGCACTCTTTTCATGATGCACAAGCATAGAATTTTTATTAATCTCCACATAAGCAAATTTCTTCTTATCAATAGTGGTGGGAGCAAACTCAACGAAATAACTATCATGTGAGGCATAATCCAATTGAAAATTAAAATCATGATGACAAGTTTCATGGATATCATTATTCTTTATAGCATACAAGTCATCACAATAATCATCATAGATAGCAACTTTGTTCTCATAATCAATTGGAACCTCTTCCGAAATAGTGGATTCATCACTAAATAAAGTCATGACCTCTCCAAATCCACTTTCATCAATATAATCATCATAAATAGGAGGCATGCTTTCATCATAATAAATTTTCTCATCAAAACTTGGGGGACAAAAAATATCATCTTCATCAAACATAGCTTCCCCAAGCTTGTGGCTTTGCATATCATTAGCATCATGGATATTCAAGGAATTCGTACTAACAACATTGCAATCATGCTCATCATTCAAATATATAGTGACAAACATTCTAATGCATTCTTCTTCTAGTACTTGAGCACAATTTTCCTTTCCATCATTCTCACGAAAAATATTAAAAAGATGAAGCGTATGAGGGAAACTCAATTCCATTTTTTTGTAGTTTTCTTTTATAGACTAAACTAGTGATAAAACAAGAAACTAAAGGATTTGATTGCAAGATCTAAAGATATATCTTCAAGCGCTAACCTCCCCGGAAACGGCGCCAGAAATGAGCTTGATGTCTACTACACAACCTTCTTCTTGTAGACGTTGTTGGGCCTCCAAGTGCAGAGGTTTATAGGACAGTAGCAAATTTCCCTCAAGTGGATGACCTAAGGTTTATCAATCCGTGGGAGGCGTAGGATGAAGATGGTCTCTCTCAAGCAACCCTGCAACCAAATAACAAAGAGTCTCTTGCGTCCCCAACACACCCAATACAATGGTAAATTGTACTAGTTCGGCGAAGAGATGGTGATACAAGTGCAATATGGATAATAGATAATGGTTTTTGTAATCTGAAAATATAAAAACAGCAAGGTAACTAATGATAAAAGTGAGCGTAAACGGTATTGCAATGCATTGAAACAAGGCCTAGGGTTCATACTTTCACTAGTGCAAGTTCTCTCAACAATAATAACATAATTGGATCATATAACTATCCCTCGACATGCAACAAAGAGTCACTCCAAAGTCATTAATAGCAGAGAACAAACGAAGAGATTATGGTAGGGTACGAAACCACCTCAAAGTTATCCTTTCTGATCGATCTATTCAAGAGTCCGTAGTAAAATAACATGAAGCTATTCTTTCCGTTCAATCTATCCTAGAGTTCATACTAGAATAACACCTTAAGACACAAATCAACCAAAACCCTAATGTCACCTCAAGTATCCATGGGTATGATTATACGATATGCATCACACAATCTCAGATTCATCTATTCAACCAACACAAAGTACTTCAAAGAGTGCCCCAAAGATTCTACCGAAGAGTCAAGACGAAAACGTGTGCCAACCCCTATGCATAGGTTCATGGGCGGAACCCGCAAGTTGATCACCAAAACATACATCAAGTGCATCAATAGAATACCCCATTGTCACCACGGGTATCCCACGCAAGACATACATCAAGTGTTCTCAAATCCTTAAAGACTCAATCCGATAAGATAACTTCAAAGGGAAAACTCAATCCATTACAAGAGAGTAGAGGGGGAGAAACATCATAAGATCCAACTATAATAGCAAAGCTCGCGATATATCAAGATCGTACCACCTCAAGAACACAAGAGAGAGAGATCAAACACATAGCTATTGGTACATACCCTCAGCCCCGAGGGTGAACTACTCCCTCCTCGTCATGGAGAGCGCCGGGATGATGAAGATGGCCACCAGGGAGGGATTCCCCCTTCCGGCAGGGTGCCGAAACATGTCAAGATTGGTTTTCGGTGGCTACGGAGGCTTCTGGCGGCGGAACTCCCGATCTATTGTGCTCCCCAATGGTTTTACGGTATATTGGTGTTGGGG
This sequence comes from Triticum urartu, assembly GCF_003073215.2. NCBI lineage: Eukaryota > Viridiplantae > Streptophyta > Magnoliopsida > Poales > Poaceae > Triticum > Triticum urartu. The sequence goes on from NC_053023.1 coordinate 5,147,627, forward strand.
AACGTAGCAGAAATTCAAAAATTTCCTACGTGTCACCAAGATCTATCTATGGAGAAACCAGCAACGAGGGGAAGGAGAGTGCATCTACATACCCTTGTAGATCGCTAAGCGGAAGCGTTCAAGTGAATAGGGTTGATGGAGTCGTACTCGTCGTGATCCAAATCACCGATGACCAAGTGCCGAACGGATGGCACCTCCGCGTTCAACACACGTACAGCCCGACGATGTCACCCACGCCTTGATACAGCAAGGAGAGAGGGAGAGGTTGAGGAAGACTCCATCCAGCAGCAGCACAACGGCGTGGTGGTGATGGAGGAGCATGGCAATCCTGCAGGGCTTCGGCAAGCACCACGGGAGAGGAGAAGTACTTGGGAGAGGGGAGAGGGCTGCACCAGAACATTGGTATGGCTGCCCTCCCACCCCCCACATATATATAGGGGCAAGGGAGAGGGGGGGAGGCACAGCCTTGGCCCTTCCTCCAAGGAAGGGTGCGGCTAGGAGGAGTCCCTCCTCCCCAAGGCACCTCGGAGGTGCCTTCCCCTTTTAGGACTCTTCCTTTCCTTATCCCTTGGCGCATGGGCCTCTTGGGGCTGGTGCCCTTGGCCCATATAGGCCAAGGTGCACACCCCTACAGCCCATGTGCCCCCCCGGGGCAGGTGGCCCCACCCGGTGGACCCCCGGGACCCTTCCGGTGGTCCCGGTACAATACCGGTGACCCCGAAACTTGTCCGGTGACCAAAACAGGACTTCCCATATATAAATCTTTACCTCCGGACCATTCCGGAACTCCTCGTGACGTCCGAGATATCATCCGGGACTCCTAACAACATTCGGTAACCACATACAAGCTTCCTTTATAACCCTAGCGTCATCGAACCTTAAGTGTGTAGACCCTACGGGTTCGGGAGACATGCAGACATGACCGAGACATTCTCCGGTCAATAACCAACAGCGGGATCTGGATACCCATGTTGGCTCCCACATGTTCCACGATGATCTCATTGGATGAACCACGATGTCAAGGACTTAATCAATCCCGTATACAATTCCCTTTGTCTATCGATACGATACTTGCCCGAGATTCGATCGTCGGTATCCCGATACCTTGTTCAATCTCGTTACCGGCAAGTCTCTTTACTCGTTCCGTAACACATCATCCCGTGATCAACTCCTTGATCACATTGTGCACATTATGATGATGTCCTACCGAGTGGGCCCAGAGATACCTCTCCGTCACACGGAGTGACAAATCCCAGTCTCGATTCGTGCCAACCCAACAGACACTTTCGGAGATACCCGTAGTGCACCTTTATAGTCACCCAGTTACGTTGTGACATTTGGCACACCCAAAGCACTCCTACGGTATCCGGGAGTTGCACAATCTCATGGTCTAAGGAAATTATACTTGACATTGGAAAAGCTTTAGCATACGAACTACACGATCTAGTGCTATGCTTAGGATTGGGTCTTGTCCATCACATCATTCTCCTAATGATGTGATCCCGTTATCAACGACATCCAATGTCCATGGTCAGGAAACCGTAACCATCTATTGATCAACGAGCCAGTCAACTAGAGGCTTACTAGGGACATGGTGTTGTCTATGTATCCACACATGTATCTGAGTTTCCTATCAATACAATTCTAGCATGGATAATAAACGATTATCATGAACAAGGAAATATAATAATAATCAATTTATTATTGCCTCTAGGGCATATTTCCAACAATTGGTATATATAGGAGGAAGAAATACATCAGGGGAGCCACGAGGGGCCCACGAGGGTGGAGGGCGCGCCCCCCCTGCCTCGTGCTTTCCTCGTTGCTTCCCTTACGTACACCCCAAGTCTTCTAGATTGCTTTCGTTCCAAAAATAACTCTCCCGAAGGTTTCATTCCGTTTGGACTCCGTTTGATATTCCTTTTCTGCGAAACACTGAAACAAGGGAAAAAACAAAAACTGGCACTAGGCTCTGGGTTAATAGGTTAGTCCCAAAAATCATATAAAATACCATATAAATGCATATAAAACATCCAGAGTTGATAATATAATAGCATGGAACAATCAAAAATTATAGGAGACATATCAATGTTCCAAGAGCTGAAATTGGTATTTCAGGCTCATGCCCGTGTTGAGAGGTTTGAGACCTCTGACAAGATTTTTGCCTACAAGATGGAGGAGAATAGCTCAGCCAGTGAGCATGTGCTTAGAATGTCTGGGTACTTCAACCACTTGAATCAAGTGGGAGTTAATCTTCCAGATGAGAGAGTGATTGACAAAAGTTCTACAGTCACTATCACCAAGCTACTAGAGTTTCCTGATGAACTATAACATGCAAGGGAAGATGATCCCGGAGCAGTTCATCGTGCTTAAGGCTGTAAAGGTAGAAATCAAGAAGGAGCATCAATTGTTGATGGTTAACAAGACCACTAGTTTCAAAGAAGGGCAAGGGCAAGAAGGGAAGCTTCATGAATGGCAAGCCAGTTGCTGCTCCAGTGAAGAAACCCAAGAACCCAAACCCGAGACGAAGTGCTTCTATTAGGGGAACGGTCACTGGTAGCGGAACTGCCTCAAATACTTGGTAGATAAGAAGGCTGGCAACTTCAACGAAAGTATATTTGATATATGTGTTATTGATGTGTACCTTACTAGTACTCCTAGTAGCACGTGGGTATTAGATATCGGTTCAGTTGCTAATATTGGTAACTCGAAACAAAAGCTACGGAATAAACGGAGACTAGCTAAAGGGCGAGATGACGATGTGTGTTGGAAGTGTTTCCAAGGATGATATGATCACCATCGCACGCTCCCTCTACCTTTGGGATTAGTGTTGAAACCAGATAAATGTTGTTTGCATTGGTGTCTATGTTGAGCATGAACATGATTAGATCATGTTTATTGCAATACGGTTATTCATTTAGTCAGAGAATAATGGTTATTCTGTTTACATGAATAATACCTTCTATGGTCATCTACCCAATGTGAATGGTTTATTAGATCTCGATCGTAGTGATACACATGTTCATAACATTGATGCCAAAAGATGTAGAGTTGATAATGATAGTACCACTTTCTTGTGGCACTGCCGCTTAGGTCATATCGGTGTAAAGCGCATGAAGAACCTCCATGCCGATGGATTTTTGAAGTCACTTGATTTTGAATCACTTGACACATGTGAACCATGCCTCGTTGGCAAGATGACTAAAACCCCGTTTTCTTTGTAACAATGGAACGGGCAAGTGACTTGTTGGAAATCATACATGTTGATGTGTGTGGTCCGATGAGTGTTGACGCGCGTTGTGGATATCGTTATTTTCTCACCTTCGCCGATGAATTGAGTAGATATGGGTATATTTACTTAATGAAGCATAAGTCTGAAACGTTTGAAAAGTTCAAGCAATTTCGGAGTGAAGTTGAGAATCATCGTAACAAGAAGATCAAGTTCCTACGATTTGATCAAGGGGAGAGTATCTGAGTTATGAGTTTGGCAATCACTAAAGACAAGGTGGAATCATTTCACAGTTGACGCCACCTGGAACACCATAGCGTAATGGTGTGTCTGAACGTCGTAATCGCACCCTATTGGATATGGTGCGATCTCTGATGTCTCTTACCGATCTACCGCTATCATTTTGGGGTTATGCATTAGAGACAATTACATTCACTTTAAATAGGGCACCATCTAAGTCCGTGGAGACGACACCGTATGAACTATGGTTTGGCAAGAAACCTAAGTTGTTTTTTCTTAAGGTTTGGGGCTACGATGCTTATGTTGATAGGCTTCGGCCAGAAAAGCTCGAACCCAAAGCGGAAAATTGTGTCTTCATAGAATACCCAAACAAGACGATTGGGTATACCTTCTATCTCAGATCTGAGGGCAAAGTGTTTGTCGCTATGAACAGATCCTTTCTCAAGAAAGAGTTTCCCTCGAAAGAATTGAGTGGGAGGAAGATAGAACTTGATGAGGTTGTTGAACCTTTACTTCAACCAGAGAGTAGCGCAGCACAGAAAGATTTTTCTGTGGCACCTACCTCGGTTGAAGAGAAAGCTAATGATGATGATCATGGAGCATCAGATCAAGTTACTATCAAACCTCGTAGATCGACAAGGGTGTGTACAACTTCTGAGTGGTAACCCTGTCTTAAAGGTCATGTTGTTGGACAAAGATGAACCTATGAGCTATGAAGAAGCGATGGTGGGCCCGGATTCCAACAAATGGCTAGGAGCCATGAAATCTGAGATAGGATCCATGTATGAGAACAAAGTATGGACTTTGGTGGACTTGTCCGATGATGGGCAAGCCATTTAGAATAAATGGATCTTTAATAAGAAGTGATTGTAGTACTCAGACATTCTGAGCACATGCTCACTAGATGAGCTATTCTCCTCCATCTTGTAGGCAAAGTACTTGTCAAAGGTCTCATACCTTTCGACATAGGCATGAGTCTGAAATACTAATTTCAATTCTTGGAACATCTCATATGCTCCGTGGCATTCAAAAGATTTTTGAAGTCCTAGTTCTAAGCCGTAAAGTATGGTGCACTAAACTATTAAGTAGTTATCATACCGAGCTTTTTCAAACGCTCATAACGTCTGCATTTGCTCCTGCAATAGTTATTTCACCTAGCGGGGCATCAAGGACATAATTCTTCTGTGCAGCAACGAGGATAATCCTCAGATCATGGATCCAATCCGCATCATTGCTACTATCATCTTTCAACATAGTTTTCTCTAGGAACATATCATAAATAAAACGGGGAAGCTATACGCGAGCAATTGATCTACAACATAGATATGCAAATACTATCAGGACTAAGTTCATGATAACTTTAAGTTCAATTAATCATATTACTTAAGAACTCCCACATAGATAGACATCCCTCTAACCATCTAAGTGATCATGTAATCCATATCAACTAAACCATGTCCGATCATCACATGAGATGGAGTAGTTTTCAATGGTGAACATCATTATGTTGATCATATCTACTATATGATTCACGCTCGACCTTTCGGTCTCAGTGTTCCGAGGCCATATCTGCATATGCTAGGCTCGTCAAGTTTAACCCGAGTATTCTGCATGTGCAAAACTGGTTTGCACCCGTTGTATGTGAACGTAGAGCTTATCACACCCGATCATCACGTGGTTTCTCAGCATGAAGAACTGCCGCTACGGTGCATACTCAGGGAGAACACTTATACCTTGAAATTTAGTGAGAGATCATCATATAATGCTACCACCGAACTAAGCAAAATAAGATGCATAAAGGATAAACATCATATGCAATCAAAATATGTGACATGATATGGCCATCATCATCTTGTGCCTTTGATCTCCATCTCCAAAGTGCCGGCATGATCTCCATCGTCACCGGCATGGCACCATGATCTCCATCATCTTGATCTCTATCAATGTGTTGTCACATGGTCATCTCGCCAACTATTGCTTTTGCAACTATTGCTATCGCGTAGCGATAAAGTAAAACAATCGTATGGCGCTTGCATCTTATGCAATGAAGAGACAACCATAAAGGCTTCTGCCAGTTGTCGATAACTTTAACAAAACATGATCACCTCATACAACAATTTATATCTCATCACGTCTTAACCATATCACATCACAACATGCCCTGCAAAAACAAGTTAGACGTCCTCTACTTTGTTGTTGCAAGTTTTACGTGGCTGCTACGGGCTTCTAGCAAGAACCGTCCTTACCTACGCATCAAAAACCACAGCGCGGTATAGTGATTGCTTTTTGATCTTCAGAAAGAACCCTGTTCATTGAATCCGATTCAACTAAAGTTGGAGAAACTGACACCCACCAGCCACCTGTGTGCGAAGCACGTCGGTAGAACCAGTCTCGCGTAAGCGTACGCGTAATGTCGGTCTGAGCCGCTTCATCCAACAATACTGCTGAATCAAGAATCAACTAGTGACGGCAAGCAATATGTATATACCCATGCCCACAACTCCTTTGTGTTCTACTCATGCATATAACATCTACGCATAGACCTCACTCGGATGCCACTGTTGGGGAACGCGGTAATTTAAAAAAAATTCATGCACACACGCAAGATCATGGTGATGCACAACAACGAGAGGGAAGAGTGTTGTCTACGTACCCTTGTAGACCGTAAGCGAAGCGTTATGACAACGCGGTTGATGTAGTCGTACGTCTTTGCGATCGACTGATCCTAGTACCAAAGGTACGGCACCTCCGCAATCTGCACACGTTTGGCTCGGTGACGTCCCACGAACTCACGATCCAGCAGAGTGTCGAGGGAGAGCTTCGTCAGCACGACGGCGTGATGACAGTGATGATGATGCTACCGGAACAGGGCTTCGCCTAAGCACCACTACGATATGACCGAGGTGGATTATGGTGGAGGGGGGCACCGCACATGGCTAAAAGATCAATGATCAACTTGTGTGTCCATGGGGTGCCCCATTCCCCCGTATATAAAGGATTGGAGGAGGGGAGGGGTAGGCCCTCTCTATGGTGCGCCCTAGGGGAGTCCTACTCCCACCGGGAGTAGGATTCCCCCTCCCCCTTCCCTAGTTAGAGTAGGAGAGGAAGGGAAGGAGGAGTAGGAGAGAAGGAAAGGGGGGGCGCCCCCCCCCCAAACCTATTCCAATTCGGCCTCCTGCCCAAGGGGGCGCACCAGCCCCTTGTGGGCTGGTGTGCTTCCTTCTTATGGCTCATAAGGCCCATAACTTCTCCCGGGGGGTTCCGGTAACCTCCTGGTACTCCGGAAAAATGTCCGAACCACTCGGAACCATTCCGATGTCCAAACATAGGCTTTCAATATATCGATCTTTATGTCTCGACCATTTCAAGACTCCTCGTCATGCCCGTGATCACATCGGGGACTCCGAAGACATGACTGAGACTCACTTCTGGTCAATAACCAATAGCGGAACCTGGATGCTCATATTGGTTCCTACATATTCTACGAAGATCTTTATCGGCCAAACCGCATAACAACATACGTTGTTCCCTTTGTCATCGGTATGTTACTTGCCCGAGATTCGATCGTCGGTATCTCAATACCTAGTTCAATCTCGTTACCGGCAAGTCTCTTTACTAGTTTCATAATGCATCATCCCGCAACTAACTCATTAGTCACAATACTTGCAACGCTTATAGTGATGTGCATTACCGAGAGGGCCTAGAGATACCTCTCCGATACTTGGAGTGACAAATCCTAATCTCGATCTATGTCAACTCAACAAACACCATTGGAGACACCTGTAGAGCACCTTTATAATCACTCAGTTACGTTGTGACGTTTGGTAGCACGCAAAGTATTCCTCCGGTATTCAGGAGTTACATGATCTCATAGTCATAGGAACATGTATAAGTTATGGAGAAAGCAATAGCAACAAACTAAACGATCATCGTGCTAAGCTAACGGAATGGGTCAAGTCAATCACATCATTCTCTAATGATGTGATCTCGTTAATCAAATGACAATTCATGTCTATGGTTAGGAAACATAACCATCATTGATTCAACGAGCTAGTCAAGTAGAAGCAAACTAGTGACACTCTGTTTGTCTATGTATTCACACATGTACTAAGTTTCCGGTTAATACAATTCTAGCATGAATAATAAACATTTATCATGATATAAGGAAATATAAATAACAACTTTACTATTGCCTCTAGGGCATATTTCCTTCATCCCGTGCCTGGCCGGTGCACCAGATGGACGTCTCCAATGCCTTCCTCCATGGTCATCTTGAGGAGCAGGTATATTGCCAGCAGCATACGGGGTTCGTCGACGACACCTGTCTGGAGCATGTTTGCCTGCTTGCTCGCTCCTTGTACGGGCTCAGGCAGGCTCCCCGCGCTTGGTACCAACGCATTGCAGCGTTTCTTCATCAGCTCGGCTTCCACTCCGCCCGCTCCGATGCTTCGATGTTCATTTACCAACACGGGGATGCTACCGCCTACTTACTGCTCTATGTCGATGATATCATCATGACAACTTGATATAGTGTTCTTCTTCGATAGCTTACCAATCGTCTTCACGCTGAATTTGCCATTAAGGACCTGGGTCCTCTGCACTATTTCCTCGGCATCGAGGTTGTTCGACGTGCAGATGGCTTCTTTCTTCATCAGCAAAAGTATGCTCATGAGCTTCTTGATCGCGATGGGATGCTTAATTGCAAACCCGCGTCTACTCATGTCGACACGAAGGCCAAGCTCTCTGCCACTGACGGCTCACCTGCTCCGGACGCTTCGCTTTATCGGTCTATTGTGGGCGCCCTTCAGTATCTCACTCTGACACGACCGGAGCTCCAGTACGTCATTCAGCAGGTCTGCTTACACATGCATGCTCCTCATGATGCTGGGTACTCCATTACATCCGCGGCACCTTGGATCTCAGATTGTCTCTTCATGCCTCTCCGGCTCTGGACATCACTACTTACTCGGATGCTGATTGGGCCGGCTGCCCTAACACGCGACGTTCCACTTTGGGCTATTGTGTTTACCTTGGACCGTCGTTGATCTCTTGGTCGTCTAAGCAGCAGCCCACTGTTTCTCGCTCCAGTGCTGAAGCCGAGTATCGAGCAGTAGCTAATGTTGTTGCAGAGTGCTCCTGGCTTCGTCAGCTTCTTCATGAGCTCTCTTGTCCTATCGCCAAGGCCAAGATTGTTTACTGCGACAACGTCTCCGCTGTTTACCTCTCCGCCAACCCAGTTCATCACCGCCGCACCAAACATATTGAGCTCGATATTCATTTTGTTCGGGAACAGGTGGCTCTTGGACACATCCGGGTTCTCCATGTCCCTACTTCCCAACAGTTTGCGGACATCATGACCAAAGGGTTGCCTATGGCGTCTTTCGAGGATTTTCGCTCCAGTCTCTGCGTCGGTCATCCCGATGCTTCGACTGCGGGGGGTGTTGAGATATGTATATTGAAGGAAATATGCCCTAGAGGCAATAATAAAGTTATTATTTATTTCCTTATATCATGATAAATGTTTATTATTCATGCTAGAATTGTATTAACCGGAAACATGATACATGTGTGAATACATAAACAAACAGAGTGTCACTAGTATGCCTCTACTTGACTAGCTCGTTGATCAAAGATGGTTATGTTTCCTAACCATAGACATGAGTTGTCATTTGATTAACGGGATCACATCATTAGGAGAATGATGTGATTGACATGACCCATTCCGTTAGCTTAGCACTTGATCGTTTAGTTTGTTGCTATTGCTTTCTTCATGACTTATACATGTTCCTATGACTATGAGATTATGCAAATCCCGTTTACCGGAGGAACACTTTGTGTGCTGCCAAATGTCACAACGTAACTGGGTGATTATAAAGGTGCTCTACAGGTGTCTCCAAAGGTACTTGTTGGGTTGGTGTATTTCGAGATTAGGATTTGTCACTCCGATTGTCGGAAAGGTATCTCTGGGCCCACTCGATAATGCACATCACTTAAGCCTTGCCAGCATTGCAACTAATGAGTTAGTTGCGGGATAATGTATTATGAAACGAGTAAAGAGACTTGCCGGTAACGAGATTGAACTAGGTATTGAGATACCGACGATCAAATCTTGGGCTAGTAACATACCGATGACAAAGGGAACAACGTATGTTGTTATGCGGTCTGACCGATAAAGATCTTCGCAGAATATGTGGGAGCCAATATGAGCATCCAGGTTCCGCTATTGGTTATTGACCTGAGACATGTCTCAGTCATGTCTACATAGTTCTCGAACCCGTAGGGTCCGCACGCTTAAAGTTTCAATGGCAGTTATATGAGTTTTGATGTAACGAAGGTTGTTAGGAGTCCCGGATGTGATCACGGACATAACGAGGAGTCTCGAAATGGTCAAGACATGAAGATTGATATATTGGAAGCTTATATTTGGATATTGGAAGTGTTCCGGGTGAAATCGGGATTTTACCGGAGTACCGGAGGGTTACCGGAACCCCCCGGGGGATTAATGGGCCATAGTGGGCCTTAGTGAGAGAGGAGAGGCGGCCAAGGCAGAGCTGCGCGCCCCTCTCCCCTAGTCCGAATAGGACAAGGAGAGGGGGGCGGCGCCCCCCCCCCCTCTTTCCTTCCTCTCTTCCTTCTCTTTCCCCCCTTCTCCTAATCCAACAAGGAAAGGGAGGGAGTCCTACTCCTCCTGGCGCGCCTCCTCCCTGGCCGGCCACCTCTCCCTCCCTTGCTCCTTTATATACGGGGGAAAGGGGGCACCCTAGAGACACAACAATTGATTTGATCTTTTAGTCATGTGCGGTGCCTCCTTCCATCATAGTCCACCTCGATAATGCTGTAGCGGTGCTTAGTTGAAGCCCTACGTCGGTAGAGCATCATCATCGTCACCACGCCATCGTGCTGACGAAACTCTCCCTCAACACTCGGCTGGATCGGAGTTCGAGGGACGTCATCGGGCTGAACGTGTGTTGAACTCGGAGGTGCCGTGCGTTCGGTACTTGATCAGTCGGATCGTGAAGACGTATGACTACATCAACCGCGTTGTGCTAACTCTTCCGCTTTCGGTCTACGAGGGTACGTGGACAACACTCTCCCCTCTCGTTGCTATGCATCACCATGATCTTGCGTGTGTGTAGGATTTTTTTTGAAATTACTACATTCCCCAACATATATTGCATGTATATTTCTTGTATCACAAGCCGTCCTCCTTCTTGTATAGTTGAGGACGTGGCTACCTTTGTACCTATATATATACGTGCATATGCACCCGATCAATATATTATGAGTTGCACCAATCCTCTTTTTTAGAAAAGGAGGAAGACCCCCGGCCTCTGCATCTGGACGATGCATACAGCCATTTTATTAATTATTAACACAAGATCTTACAAAGTCATACAACAGTAAGACTAAGCCACCATCTAAGCAACATCTGTTGCTACTCCTATCCAGTTGATGAAGGGGTGCTGATAGTCTGGGCCTAATACCAAACAGACCTCGCAGCCAAACCTAACATCTAAGACCCGAGGTCCCAATCAAGACGCCTGCCGGGTATGGGCACCCACCAGTCCGGCGTGCTCCTCAACCAGGACGCCTACTGGGTATGTGGCCGCCGCAGCCACCTGCCACCAATCCATCTTCAGAGCTGTACTGCTGCATCTACCTTGCCTGGTCTAGCTGCCACGGACGCCACCATGACGCCAGACAGCGTCACCCTCCTACGCGAGTCCATCTCCGCGCATCGGGCGTCGAGTCTCCACTGCGCCACGCCGTTGAGATCCGCTGTCATCAATGGGCAAGATAAATCACCGCTCCTCCTCTTGTCCCCTCCAACCAGCACTTGCTCCAAAACGATGCCCCTGGGAGGGAGAACGACACCGAAGGCGCTGTTATCGTCCGATCCGGTAGACCCAGATCTAGGGTTTCCCCCGGAACTTCCCGATCAGGTTGACGTGACCTGCAACGACGATGCCTCAAGAAGGGAACGATGTCCGAGACGCCGCCATCGTCCGCCAAGACCGCAGTCAGGTGCGATTTTCACCGGAAGCCACGTTGTGCCGATACCGTGGCTGGCTAGAACCGAGCGAAACCTCGCCATGAAGACGTATGGTGCCGTCGGAAAGCCGGTTGAGGCCCTCCGGCCCCATCACGCGCCGCCGGCCGGCCATAGCCGAACCACGACGGATCTGGCCGGGACGCCAGATCCATGGCCACGCCCATCGCATAGCGAAGAATCCTACCGGAGGACCTCGCCAGCCCTGGGTTCGCCGGCCGCCGCCGCACAACCAGGACGCCGTCGTGGCTGCCGCGCGAAGACCCCGCACGAGGCGTCCCAGCCGCCTGATGGAAGATCCGTCGCTTCCCTCCTGCCCTAGCCCTTTAGGCGTCGGGCGCCGCCACCACCGCGGCCAGTGCCGGCGGCAGCGATCTGCCTCGCGGGAAGGCTGGCGGCGCGAGGAATTAGGTCCCCCTGGCGTCGCCCTGGGTGGCGGCGCGAGGGGGTCGCGAGAGGGAGGGGGTTGCACCAATCCTCTAATCCTCTACAGTATATGATTTATAATCCGTCTCCTACCTTATTTCTAGGAGAGTCTTCTTGCCCTCCACTAATTCTCTCTCTATACCTTCTAACACTAACAACACAAGATTCGTGTGCATATATACGCATTTCTCAGGCTGGAAAATGCAGACCCGTGAGTCCCTTTCGTTATCTGAAAACCTCATATTTTTGTTGGGAGCAGAAAGAGACGGCTGCTGCCTGTATAGATCACCATCACGGGTAGTGGCCGATCCACACGCATTTTCATTGTGCACATCATACTGCAGGACCAGGATGGTTTAGCTTCAGCATGGGCGCCGTATGCCGGTGCTCCTGCCGGAGTATATCCGGCGAGTCATATCTGAAGTGACATGCATGCAAGGGCGTGCCTGTGTCCCTGTGCTGGGGGTGACGTGTCGGCATCATGTTAAAACACACCGAAACGTGGAAATTCCTATTGGGGTCTCGAGATCACATGGTCAATGTGTTTTTTGAAAATATCCATTCACCTAAAATTCGGTATGTGCGTACATTATACTTTGTTCTGCGGAAAGGGCCAAGGGCCACGTGTTAAATAGCACACATACCCTTGCAAGAACACTCATATAGAAATCGGAAAATGCATCCAAATCATGAGGGTGTCGAAGTCTTCTTACCCCTGCATTCGCTGGCGACGCATCGTGAGAAAAGCTCGGTACCCCCTTCGGGCCTCCGTTTTAATTAGTGAAGTAAATTTCTTGAAACCCCATGAGCTTACACAAGCAGCGGCAGGGAAACTCATCAATGTAGATCAGAAGATGTGGCGGCCATGATTTGCATAGAAAATCGCAGACCCAGGGAAGAAACCACCGGGAAGGGAATGTGTAACGCCCCAGGTCCGGCCAGGCGGACCTAGGGAATGCAACTCCCCGAAATTAGCCAACCTTCCTTGGTTCGGACTAGAGCCGGAGGACCAATACTCACGCCGCCCAATCTGCTCCTTAAGATGGCTCCATCGAGAGAAACTTGCAGAGGAAAAACCCCAACCCAGAGAACCGGATCTGGAGACACAACACTCTCCACACGGCTCCCGACGATGCGAAGAAGCGCCATCAAAACGAGTATAAGACCGGGGGCTAATGCACACCAGTTTGATTTATTCAGGTCATATGGAGAAGATTTCTCGATCCTCGGGTTAGCCATTTTTTCCGACCTAAGTCTCGGGGGCTACGACACTACGCGTGTTTCTATTAAGTCCCAAATTAAAATGATGCACAACATGGTTTGTACCAAACCAAACTACTCTCGAGCATTGACGCCACATAACCTCCTCACGGTAGTAGAGCTGAACTAAACGATCATTGATTTAAGATCTTGGCATGTGATGATCCAACCCTTTTCAGTAAGTTTTTCAATGTCTCCATTTCAGATTTGAGTCTTTTTTTTTCCTGTCAAACACTGCTGGAATACTTATGATTCCACTTGTCAAGATGACCCGTGAGCCCTTGCATTTTTTTGTGTAACTGTTGTCGCGCAAGGAGGCGAAGATGTCAACCCAGAATGAACAATATTCTGAAGCTTCAAATGAGATCCCACATCACCTAATACCGTGTTGCTACTGACAATCAGCCCCATCTGCAACACGCAGCATAATGGGCACCCGTAAGATGGCTCGGAGAAGTAAGAGGGAACTGAGTGTTCCATTACACCAATCCCAAAGCTCTATCGAGCCAAACTCTGTGTATGATCCTCCAGCGCCCCCCCCCCCTTTCTAAAACCAAAAGTGACCATGATACCAAAGTTCAACCAGGCCGCAAACATCAACACAATCACAAAAACCTTGGACCTAGCCTTGACTCATGTGTCCAAAACCCTCCTGTTCATTGGTCCACAAGATCTTGTTAAAGTCTCCAATGCATAAACATGAAAGATCACCTTCATCAGCAATACTTTTGAGGACGTCCCAAAGTCTTCTATATATCTTGAGTTTGAGCTTCCCCATAGATAAACATATGAGTCTCCATGGGTATCCACGACCCTCATTAACTGAAAGATCAACATGGTAACCAAGAACTTGCATATTTATACCATTACTAGCACAAATGCCCGTGCGTTGCTACGGGTTGAACTTTGTTATTTGACTCTGATGTCCTTAACTCTCATGGCAACTATCGACCAGCACCTTCTACATGGCTACAATCGGTGTGGGTAGCCAACGTGGCTACTACCGACCAGACGTCTGCAGCCGTCATCCTGAAAATTGACACAAACCTGTCAAGCTTCAACTTTTTGTTTAATCTAGCACAAAAAAGTTGAAAAGTGACCAATTAAATTATATTATTATTTATACTAAATCAGAATCACTAATTAATCGTCTAATACACACAAGGGAACCATTCTTAGCAGTTTGCAATCCAGGCCCGCTTTCAACTTGGAGTTCAACTCGGTGACTGAAGTGATACTTCCCATGCTAAATACAGTCACCAGCTTTGTCAGAATGCTTGCACACAGCACACTCTCCAGGAAGAAGTTTTGGACATCCCTTGAAAGCCATAGAAGATCATCAGGTTGATGTGTAACTGCACACATCAATGTTACTGATATCATGCCAGAACTTGTTGAGATTTCCAGTGTGCTCATAAGTCCCGTTTGACTACAGATTGGTTAAATCAGTAAGAACTTCAGGTTACCTCAAAGAAAAAGTACATAGTTTGGCTCCAGATGGAAGCATTAGCACTATGTAATGTCTCGACTTATGTTGGGAAAACATCTAGAACACGCAAACTGAGCAGCAGGCTACCGAATTCTGGAGCCACAAGGATGGGGACAGAGAACCTCGACTCAGAAGTGATGGATCCATGTAGGCGCAGTATGCTCCCCGGTGTTCTTCAGATGCACAACACGTACGCCGATTGCATGACCACCGCCGCATGAGCTCCACAGCTTCATCGATCTGGAGCGTGAGGACACGGCCCTGGTCCATGGCTCCTGGATCTTGACATTTGTTGAATCTGGCATAACACGAGACTTCCATCCATCCAAGAAACTAAGCCACCACAACTGCACACATCAGCCATAAGATCCGACTGAACATTACGCCTAAACAAGAGACAAGGATAGTCCACGGGGAGCAAAGACTGAAGTGATGCCTAAACAGAACAATTTTGCAGCTCTGAACATTGTGTGGAAGTGGCAACAACTCAACAGTAAAAACACAGTCAATCAGCACACATCTGTGGCCGCGGCGCTACGTCCGTGAGAGAGTAAGCAGCCTGCCCAGGTAGATAGAATATGTGGCGCAGGAGCACATGTTGGGGCAGTTGTGGAGCACCCGGGTTGCAAAGAGGAATTGGGTCAGCGAACGGAGAAGCTCAGCTTCTGCACGGAGGAGCAGCATTGCCGTCAGGTGGCAGGGAATCGAGGTAGGCATGAGCCCCCTCTTGCACCGAGATCGAGGTCCCAAGCATGCCGCAACCAGATTGAGGCACACCATCCCGACCCCCGGCCGGCCCAGCCCGAGCCTCGGCCCCGCCTGCGCCGAGATTGACGCCCGAAGCACGCCCTGACTAGATCGAGGGACTTTATATGTGGGAATGGTGTGGATTCAACTTGATAATCGGCGAGAAGGGGCGGGGCATAGAGCACGGCGGCCGCGCCCAGAGCCTCCGCGTTCGTGTTGCTGTAACACTGGTCGGATTCGACGCGCGTTGATTCTAACGCTGCCCTGCATCCCGCGCGTCCTCCTCCTCCTCCTGGGTGTTGCCCATGGCGGCTAGGAGCATGTTGAACAACCCGTCGTGGTCGGCAGCGCGCGCTCGAGCCGGCCGATGCGGGCCCGGAGCGCGGTGACCCGGGCCTCGCCGTTGGCGAACCGCGCGCGGAGGACTCGGTCGGCGCGAGAAGGAGGGCGCGGAGGAGAGGAGGCAAGTGGGGGTGCGGGGAGGACGGCGCGGCGGCGGATGCGGGCCGGCGGTGCGGAAGCGACGGATCCAGGTGGGGCTGGACGCGCATGCGCTCTACTTTGGGGTGTTCTTCTTGTCAAATGCGTCCACGGGTGGGGCAAAATTACGAAACATTTTTTCACTTATTTACTGGACTGCGGGTTAATTACTTAATACCATATGGGGCTTTTTGAAAAACGTGTGCGACGGTGAACTCGGAGACTCAATCCGTGCTTTATTATTAAGGAGAGATTACAAAACACACCAATTTCACCGCTCCTACTGGTGCTACCAACTGCATAAGCATTAACATAGCTTGGAGTACCTGCTAAGTTCTCTACACGTTATTTTCTTATTTGACTTTGAAGGATGCAAAGAATGTGGTAGGAGGAAATTTCCTCGCAATCTCACGAAGCTCTCGAACTATCCTGTCTTTTCCTGCATCACGACAATTCCAACTTAGAAGATTCATTGATCCCGGCAAGACCCCCATCGGGAGCCCGCCAATCCATTCTTGTATTTGTCATTCACTTCTCACTATGTCCTGTATTCACCCTATCTGAGTCACGGGTTGACGAAGGGCTCGGCGAAACACGTGGAGTTGGTAAGGTTGGTAGAGCACCAGCAAGAGAGCCTGCAATAGTCGGCATCATCCCATGCATTGTTGCGGAAAAGTGGATCCTCTTGTTTTGACCCTCCCTCTTTTTGTTCAGATCAGCATCAGGCTTCTCTGGATCATGACCACCCGTGAACTGTGGTCACCCTCGGAGACATACTCCATGTCTTCATCCATGGAGCCGCTACCAGCCCGACTGCCCTCGCGTCCCCTTCTCGGTTCCTTCTTCTACCACCTCGGTAATTAGGGTTCCATCCTCACACAGCTTGGATGCTTGGAAAACGAGTGCCGGTAGTGGACGAACCCTATCAACATGCTCCTTTTATACACGACCAAGCTTCCCACAAACTGGCACTAATCTAGGAGTATCTCGTACTTTACCCTATATATTTTCCTCTTGCTTCCCCCAACCACCGACATAACGTTTTTCAATGGCTTCCACACATCAATCTTTAGTCGAGCGCAAAAAAACATCCTACAAAATTAAAGGAACTCCCTTCACTGGCAATGAACTCCCCAACCTTTGCAGCCAAGGAGGGCACCAGATGGTTGCACCCATCTGGCAAATCATGAATCTGGATCCAAATGTTTAGGTGATTGAGCTCAACGGTCGACGTCTTAGTGAAACCATCATATGAAGCCATGAGAACACTATTGCCGTGAAAGGTCCCAAAACCAACATCCATCACCTTTTTCTCAATCTCCCAGACATGAGAACCGTATACTATAGAGATTCTCATCCAACGGCTTCATCCAAACCTCCTGCACAGGGTCCCAAGTCGTACACATGTTCTTACAAAACCAGAATTGGCTATACTCCTTGTCCATGTGGACACTCGCCATGACTAGCGATTTGGTCGATCATGGCGGCAAGGCTTCCTCATCAGCGATCACGCTGTCAGATCCTCCTCTGTTAGGCCCATTCTCTCTAAATCTTCATACCCCGTTGTACCTGACGACAAGGCGCCACCTCCAAATGCCATCGCAAGAGAAACTCACGAGCAAATCAGAAAACCCTAACAAAAGTTCCAAGGCCGGGAAGCATTGCAGCAACCGG
The DNA here is from genome assembly GCF_003073215.2 of Triticum urartu. NCBI lineage: Eukaryota > Viridiplantae > Streptophyta > Magnoliopsida > Poales > Poaceae > Triticum > Triticum urartu. The sequence continues at coordinate 5,165,222 of NC_053023.1, forward strand.
GCCTTGATTAGTCCGAGAACCACCAAGTAATGGCGAGGAAGAAGGGAGGCGCAAGGCTAAGACAGTCTCAACGTCGGCGTGCGTCAGCAAGAGGAAAACCCCTAACAGGCGACACCTGAAGAAAAGTCTCGCGGCAATAATTTGGACCGTTTCTCAACTTGTTAAATTGGAATGAACTATTCTTAGATTAAAACTGGAATTAACTTTTTCCTTTTGAGAATCAAGAATAAAAATATACATGGATTTAGCCTAGTTCTGTTCAGGTGATTCTGAACAAATCGCAGCCAGAGAATCAATAAGCCGAAAAGAATTCGAATTCGATCTAATTCTCGAAAATCATCTGAGAATCACTAGTGCACTCGAGAATGGTCTATCTAGCATGGTTTAGATCGCTCCTAGAAAAGAAAATGGTTCGGTTCAAGTCCCTACCACCCTGTTAGAGCACCGAAGTACATGCAAGCTGCCACTCGTGCTGGACAGCAGCACACAAAGAAAACGAATCCGGCCCACCCATTTTCTCTTCTCTCGCTCGACTCCCCTCCAGACGCCTCCCTCAACCCCTGCCGGACGCTTCCCCGATCCCAAGCGGCACCTCTTCCTCGTCTCATCTGACCTCCTCCTCTCTGTTAGACGCGGAGTAGATGTTAGACGCATGTCAATGCAAATCGGATGGGTTTTTTGGGGGTTCAAACCGGGTGCATGGATGTATCTTGTTTTATTTTTTTGAGGGGTTGCCAGGGATGATGTATTTGAATGTGGTAATCAGTGGATGTAGTTGCCCAGAGACCGGCCCGGCCCGGTCCAGTCCAGTAGATGGGTACCTCTCGTGCAGCACCGCCAAGGGCCGTCTGGACGGGCTGGGCTGGGCCGGGCCGGGCCCGAGTAGCAGAGGAGGGGGAAGGGTAACCGAAGCGAGGGAGGCGCACGCACGCACTCTCCGCTCGCTCCCACTCTCCCTTCTTCCTCGCCTCCGTCCGTCCCGTCTTATCGTCCCCTCCCCAAATCCCTCCTCCCCAAACAAATCCATCCTCATCTCCGGCGACATCTCCCGCAAGCTCACACCAGGCGACGTGCGTGCGTCCCTCGGCGCGGCGCGGCGCGGCGGCCTCTCCTCTTCTTCCGCTGGCGCTGGCACTGGACTAGCACGGAGTGGGGATCGATCGCCCGCCCACAGGTACGCCGGATCGTGCTGGCACCCCCCCCCCACCCCCCCCCACATCCTCCCTCCACGCGGCCGCCTTTTTTTTTCTTTCTTTCCTTTTATGTCTGTACATATTTCCAATCCAATCCAATGCGTCCGGCCGGCGGTTCCCTCCGCCACGCCTCCGAATCCGTCCGTCCGTCCTAGGGTTCCCTGCCAGGCGCGGATTGTTTTTTTTTCCCGGCTCAAGTCCCCCCGCACTGTGTGCGCGTGCTGATCGAGACGGCCGGGCGACGGCCGCCGGGAATGCGTGCGGCCAAGAAAGACTCCAATGTTCGTCTTCCGGCGGGGCGAGATTTTGTTCGCGGCAGTGTGAATCGATTCACTCACTGACTGACCCACTGGCTGGATGGATGGCTGATGGTCTTTATCGGTACTAGACTAGAATATTTGCCCCGTGTCTGTCAGGGTTTGGTCTTATTAAAAACTTCCATCTACCTAGGGGGTGGATGGATAGATGGCTGATGCCCCCTTTATGACTGAATGTGGCATCTCATGAGATCCACCTAATGACCAGGTGTGGTGATGATGGCTAGGAAAACAAACTAGAAGCAGTGGCATGTCATATGTGTCAAGTTATGCGCATGCACACGACCGTCAGGGATTTTTTTTTACAAGTATAAATGATCCAAGGATATGTATGTAGCTGTTGTGACATGCTTGGTACTTCACCCTTGCGTTGGCCATTTGCAGCACTTCACAAACGAGCCACGACTTTAATACTGTTATCCAATGATACATACATCACTTCTTGCATTTACTAACTCGCATTTGTTTGGCAGATGAAGGAAGCCTTTGATCCACCCGCCTCGGCGGCTGCAGCAACGCCAGAAGCAGATAACGGAGGAGCCTCCGTCTTCACGAGGAAAAACATTTGGAGTGATGCGGCTGCCGAGGGAGACGACGATTCCTTGCCTTGGCCGTGTATGTGTCCTGCTGATCTGATTAAGTCTTTTTGGGTCTTGGTTCTTATTTTGCTGTCAATTCCTTCCTCATCGTGCAGGGGACGGTGTGAAAAGTGAAGAGGATGCTGATTTTCTTTCTCATGCAAACAGGGCTTTGTCGTTTCTGGTATGAGTGTATACCCTTTGTTGTTTACTCGTACAGTTTTACAGCACTGTCTATGTTATAATGAAAAAAGATGAATCAAACACTACCTCTTGTATAATTTGGGTTCTATTTTTCTGAACTAAAAATATTTGCTACAGTCCAACTGACTAGATAAATATGTTGAATCTTTGATTACTCAAGCATAACACGCCCAGGGACATTGTATTTATTACCAAGATGATTTGACATTTCAGCTTGTTGTCTGTGTGATATGAACACTTGGTTTAATTCAGGGGCGGAATATGCATTTACATTCTCATGGGTCTTTTAAGTGCGAGATGTTGCTGCATTTTATGCATGTGCTCAGATGGACCATTGTTTAACATGGCACAATGAATATAACTATTGTTCACTTGTTCGACAAGTATGTGCAAAGTAAAGTACGTTTTAATGAAGCCATGCACTTTGTGGATAACATGCTCTATATTACATTTGATGGTTATGTCTACCGAGATTCAAACAACTCCTCCCTTCTCAGGATTATGAAGCAGAGTCTTCGGAGTGCAAGTATGCTACTGACATTGGGTCACATGTATATCCCAAGGAAGCAATGTCACCACAAAGTGAATATGATAGGCAGCGGCCTTACCTTCCTTTATCGAGCTGTTCTTGGGATTCTTCTTCATCACTGGAAGCGATGTCAGGCAATCGAGATGCATCAGGTCATGTAATGGCAAAAGGCGGAACCAAAAGTGATATCTTTGCGCCAAGGCATGATTATCTTACGTCGGGTCCTACTACTGGTCCTCACATGAGAAGATCGTATACTGAAGCAGCTAAAGTTGATTGTAGCTTCGATTGTCACTCAGAGCATCACTACAAAGGATTGGATCGATTTACTCCCTTCGCAAACTGCAATGGTCAATCTATTGAATGCCGCAGCGAGGTATATCTTTGGACCATTAGTTGCACTGGAAAGAAAAGATTGCATGCATATATTGTTGTGTATCTGACATATGTAGTAAACAGTCAAAACCTTTTTGTGTATAGATATATCCCTCGTTGACGAATTCTCATTGATGCAGATAGTTGATATGCCCAGAGGGGGCCGCTGTGTTGACGAGGCTACTTCGTTTTCAAGTCGATGGTGCTTCGAAAATGGGGGCCGGGGCTCTTCACTACCTGGAGGGCTGACATATGGCGATGAGATCCCTTCTCTGTCTAGTCGGAGGTGTAATGGCAGTGGGGTGCTTTCACGCTCAAGCCAATGGCATTATGGTGCTGAAATTTCCTCGCTCTCAAGTAGGCAAGGTTATGGTGATGAAATCCCTTCTCTGTCTAATCAGAAGTTTAATGGCATTTCACGCTCAAATCATTGGAACTACAGTGCTGAAATCCCCTCGCTCTCACGTAGACAGAGTTATCGTGATGAGATCCCTTCTCTGTCTTCTCAAAAGTCTAATGGCATTTCATACCCAAGACAGTGGCAGCAGTATGGTGCAGACATCCCCTCGTTCTCAACTAGACAAGGTTATGGTGAGGAGGTTCCAACAATGTCTCACCATTGGCGCTACCGAGATAAGATACCTTTGTATTCTGGTCAGAGGTGCCATGATGCCGAGGCACGTCGATTATCAAGCTACCAGCAAGGTCCTTTTTGTGGGAACAGGCAGCCAAGAGACAGTTTTGCCCATGGTATTGTTAGTAATCAGCAAGTCAAGATGACTGCAACCAGACATACTGGCACAAGACCACGGGTGTCTAACAGAGTTGTAAACAGCACTAGCAACTACAGAAATGGCAGGAGGGATAACCCACCGAGAAATTCTGAGGAAATAAGGGACCAAGTTTGTGGTCCCCGTGCAAGCAAAGTGAATAACACATCAACACCGACTGCGAAGAAAGATATCTTGAGCCCATTGGTCCGCAGAGACCAATTTAACAAATCAGACTTTTCAATTCAGTATGAACAGGCCAAGTTCTTCATGATAAAGTCATATAGTGAAGATGATATTCATAAAGGTATCAAATACAATGTTTGGGCAAGTACACCAAATGGGAACAGTAAGCTGGATACCGCTTTCCATGATGCCCAGATTTTAATGAAGGAAAAGGGTACAAAATGTCCTGTCTTCCTCTTGTTTTCGGTGAGTAATATTTAAAGGCCCTTCTTCTAATTGTTTATCATTTTCCACTTCAGAGCAGCAAAAGCATTTAAGTGCCCTGGTATCACATAACTTATATGTTCAACTGAGATAATCAAGCAAGACTAGTAGTTAATGATAGCCTATTTCATTATTAAGATTTACTTCCTCTGTAAACAATTATAAGACGCTTTTTGTAGGCTAGTTTAGCCTACAAAAACGTCTTATATTTTGGTTCGGAGGTAATGCTTACTAGTGTGATGTTTATATTTTGGTTTGGAGGTAACCCTTTGTTTTGTTTGGTCAGTAGGCTTATTATATCAAATATGTGCTGTATTTCCTTTTCCTGAAGTCAAATTTCCCTGAAATGTGCCCTCCGCAAGCTTGCCCATCAGATTGGGGGCTCCTTTGATTCAAAGGATTTTCATAGAAATTTTGGAGGATTAGAATCCTAGGAATTTTTCCTATGTTGGTTCTTTGATTCATAGGACTATATGAATTTTTCCTAAGGATTTCTAGCATCCACTCAAACCTCTGAAAGAATCCTTTGTTTTTCCTATGATGCAATCAAACAAACCAAAACCCTGTAGGGTTGAGATGAGCATGACATTCTAATCGTATGTTTTTCATATTCCTGTGTTTTTAGAATCCTGCAAATCAAAGAGGCCCTGAGCAATGATTTTATCCAAAGCAGATGCATTTAATTCACTGATGCTCCTCACTATTTTTGAATGAAACAATGAAATATATTGTTCGTTGTAATGCTACTGTATGAACTGGTTTTTTCTTTTTCTTTTTTGAGACAGGTGTTTCAGCCTTTCATTGTATTCTCTGTTTCAGGTTAATACCAGTGGGCAGTTTGTAGGATTGGCTGAGATGTTAGGTCCTGTTGATTTCAAGAAGACCATGGACTTCTGGCAACAAAATAAATGGAATGGCTTTTTCCCTGTTGTCTGGCACATTGTAAAGGACATTCCGAATAGGCTCTTCAAACATATCACTCTAGAAAATAATGACAACAGACCTGTTACATTCAGCAGGGACACTCAAGAGGTACCATGATTCGCCTTTCTTGTTCTGCACCGTAAAAAATTTCGAAAGAAATAATTGTTCAAGAAAAAGTTGCTACTTTGGGAGGTTTCAGAGTAGCAGGTTTATGTAAATTCCTCCTGTGAACAAAGGTGCTCCTATGTGATTATCAGTATATTACTTGGATCCATCTAACATGCTACTAGTTGCATAGCGCTAACACTACTGCCTTTCCTTTGTCACTTACACGGCCACTTCTCTCTTTCCTGACTTTGTGTTTCTTCTAAAAAATAACACGAGCGATTTTCTAGTGCAGGTATAGTAAAGTAGCAGAATCCTAGTAGAACTACATGGATCTATTTTGTTTTCTTTTGCTAGATTGAAATGTTATCTCTTATGCCGTGCATCCATTTCACATTCTATTTGAACTACTCAGTATGTCAAGTACTGTTGTGTTCAACACAACAAGCATATCAAAATGAGATCAATATTGCATATGTATTGGCATGTTGGCGATAAATGATAAAGTTAGTTCTTAACTGCAAAGAATGTGCAGCCGAGTAGCGACTAATATTCATATGTGCAGCTGAGTAGCGACTAATATTCAGTCAGGAGATGCAACTATGGAGTTTGGACAAATAATTTTAGTTCAACCTCTCACCTACGACCTTTCCAACTTAAAAAGTGTCTGCAAGTTTAAAAAGGGTAAAATATCGAAATCCACTGATAATTCCTGATAACTCATCACACCATACACCAGAGACGCCTTGGATATTGGTGCAGTGCCGCAGTGGAGATTAGTAGCAATCTAGCTGCAAACAATTGCACATGGGAACGCGTGCAGTTTACTGCTTTCTTATGTTTGTATTTGTCGATAAATCGACTAATATCAAGTTTATTTCTCATCATATGCTTTGTTGCAACTTAACTTCAGGTTCTCATTGTCCATATTTTCTCTTCTTTTCATCTTATCCTTTATTTCTTCTATGTAGATTGGCCTTCCCCAGGGTCTGGAAGTGTTGAAAATTTTCAAGGCTTATCGCCATGGAACATCAATTCTGGATGACTTTGACTTCTATGAAGAAAAGGAAAACACTCGCTGTGCACGCAAGGGAATAAATGCAGACTCGTTACATGAAGCCAGACTATCATACTTTGGAACAGATGACTTGAAATCAATGGTATGCACATCTTTTTTCTTTACAGTAGTGTGCTAAGCTACTACTCAGTAATACTTGTATGAGTGGAGACATTGAAAGAGTAATATTTTGTTGTCCTGTTATTTGAAGAGAACCATGGGCATTTTGTGAATGTTTTGACTGTAGCTGTTCTTCAGATGTACTCCCTCCGTACCAGAATAAGTGTCTCACTTATTTTGGGGCGGAGGGAGTATGTAGCAGCCGGCAAATATCTAAAAAAACGATATAGAACCCATGAACATGCACATATATTCCCTAAGAGTGGTTTTTATTTAATTGCTGTCAGTCAATATTCAGAAAGTTCAGGCTTATGCTGTCGTCAGCACCATCAATTCTAGTTGCTGCCGTGGTTAACAGTGAACCCTGCAGCTGCATTGCATTGTCATGCCATATTTCCTGACCATGCCTGTTTCTGTGTGCAGGGAGACATCGAGGCGAACATGGAGAGCCTGAACCTCCACGAGCCTTGGGACTAATCCGGATGGTTCTTCACCATGTCACAAAAAAATTAACGAGCCATTGACGCGGTCGAACGAGAAACGTTTGATCCGGCGAGTGGGCGCTACTACACAAGTTAACCTGAAATATGCTATAGAATGTTTGTACTTTGTATGGACCATATATAGTTTGCCGGTAAACACATACCATATATATCGAGTTTCCGTCGTCGGGGTAAGATAGTTTTACAAATCGGTACAACAATCTTATGGTGACTGCCATGTGTGTCCGTTTGGTTGGTTGTATGTGGCTGATGGAATATTTTGGTTGACAAGAAGGATTGAACCAGCAAATGATATCTAAGGCTGCACGTAGCATGCCTGTTAGGGTTTATCATTTTCTGTGAGCTTATTTTCCTTGCCATGTTTGCTAAAGGGAAAATATACGTAGTACCCAGCAAATAATTCATAGAAGAGTGCGTGAAATTTTGCAAATAAGAACAATTTATGATGAATTGTCAAGCTAAAGGGATCAAATATATTACTGACCATGCTTTGGTATATAGGCAAAACTTGCCATGTGTTAACATATCATCAATTTAACCAATGGTTTGTCTATTATATTGTATAAAAGGTATATAATTGAATTCATATTTGAAGGAAGTATTTGATGGTGTACTGGTTATTAATATATATTTCAATTGTTTTTGTCAAACTAATGGTCTAAAAATACGGCTGGGTCTTCTGTTCTGACAGGAAGGGAGTATCTAAAATATTTGAAGTTCTAGACTCCTTCAAGTTTGACAAGTCTATAGAAAAAATTAGTGAAACTAATTTGGTGTTGTAGATGTTTGTATATTTTTCTATAAACATGATTAAATTTAAAGAAGTTTAACTTATGATAAAACTAAAACTTTAAATATTTTGGAAGGAGGGATTAAATATTCTGCAACATAGGAAGTATATGTTAGAGCCTTATTTGGCCCATTTTTAAAACGTGCTTCCATCTTTGGCCCCAAAAAATAAATTCTTCCCTATTTGATCCTACCAGTTGCTTGTTTCCTATGACATTTCCGTCCATTTTTGCCACTACCAATGTTAAATGTGATGTGAAAAACCATTTTACCCTTAGTGCACTATGTGACATACTAACACATACTGGCACAAAGTGAAATTAGTTGCACATATTTCAAATGTAAGTGTTAAATAGGGAACAAAATTACTAGTAGTGTCAAATTGGGAAGAAATATTTTTCTATAGGCCAAATAGGGAAGCACATTTTTTAAAAAGGTCAACTAAGGCGAAGTATCTACTCCCGAGCTCAAATGCTCTCTAAGGAACAATAAAATCAAAAAAAATCGAAGAATCTGAACTTTTTTGGTGCAAACTTTGACTAGTGTTTTGTGTGCTTGCAAAAATTTATCATAAGATGACATTTCTTGATGTCGTTGTAAAGAAAACAAAATCAACACTCCAAAAATGCTATTTTTGAAAGCATTTTAGAGTGCTCCTTTTTTTTGTCAAGACTTCCACGAATGTGTTTTTTGTTGAAGCTTGCACCAACAAAATTATATAAGTTCTAATTTTTTTCCCTATAATTTACTGTTCATCCCGAGCTCAGGTAGGAAGAGGACTTTCGCAAGTAGAGGCCGGAGCAAGGTCAACCTCTATTTTCCAAATAGGCAAAATAACAGAACAGGCAGGGAAAGTCATCTTCTGCTCCCGAGCTCAAATATGAACAGTAAAATTAGAAAGGAAAAAAGAGAAAACATTCAAGAAATCCTGATTTTTTTGTGCAAACATTGACAAAAATTTTACGTGCCCATGAAATTTCATCTTGAAAAGACATTAATAGAAGTCATGGCAAAAAAAAACAACACTCCAAAATGCTTTCGAAAATAACACTTTTGGAGCATCAATTTGTTTTCTTTGCCATGACTTCCAAGAAAGTGATTTCAAGATGAAATTTCATGAGCACGTAAAACTTTTGTCGATGTTTTCACCAAAAAAATTCAGATTATTTATTTATTTATTTTTGATTTTTTTCCCCTGATTTTAGACCGAGCTCATTTGAGCTTGAGCTAAAAAACTCCACTTCCGGCAGTCAGAGCATAATCCTGCAAGGGTTCCAATAGAATGAAAAGGGACAACCATCAGCCAACAACACTAGGCACTCCAAAGATTTGTGACAGGAGCATATGGAGCGCGATAACCGGAACAGATAGAACAACCAGCATAACACATAAAACCATCAGGGCCAAATGCAATCCCTACCAGCTTCAATTGAACAAAGATACCAAGTGCAAAAGAGTACATGCACGAATTCGGTAAATGGTACTAGCTTCCAACACTATATATACAATAGATACGGATATAGGTAACACGCCGAGCAAACAACGCGAGGTGCATCAAGAGCAGCTTCGGTCACAACAGCGAGCGAGCACACGTTCCAGCATATGCCCTGAGGATGGTCATGCCTTGTGCGGCCAACCATCCAACCCTTTAAACGCGACACGGTTGACCTGGATCTTCCAGCGCAAGGATCCGTGCTGCACTTTAGGCATTTGACTGAAGCAGCATGTCACCTAGCGCCTCGGCTGGCATGGCAAAAGATCACGCAAGGGGTCATCGCTAATTCATGGGGTAAAGAACTTCACGGTGGGTGAAGGATTTAGTTACCATGGTCGCCCACGCGTCAGCGCCGCTCCTCCGACCTTGACCTCACGAACCTCCTGCGAGTCCTGGGCCTCTGAACCTCCTCGTCTAGGCTATCCTCATCCTCATCATCGTCGTCGTCGTCGTATTGGAGGCCTAGCAAGTTCTCTCCCCACAGGTAGCGGCGCCTCTGCCTTCTCAGGGCCCTTGATGAGGCTCTTGGCTCGTCTCCTGATCTCAGCGGACCACTGTTCATCATATGGAATAGAAAGAACGTTGTCAACAGAGACCCGCTTCGCTCACTTGGCCCACCGTCTTCACGCTCATCTACACTTGGCCCACCTTCAATGACGTAATCTCCAAGCACAACTGACCCAGGCATAGCCGACCTGATTGCGCTCATTATGTCACCATACTCTCGCTGGTTCTCCAGGCGGTGCCACGCGCGGCGCCTTGATGGGTCCACATCAGCAGGCCTGGTAGTGGGGTGCACCCTCCTGGCATGTCTACGGAGCGCACCATAGGTACCAGAAAATGCGCATGCTTCCCGCGAGCAGCTTCTTGGCTTCTCATCCAGGTACTGTCTGGCATCTTTGATGATCTCCCAGCCCTTCACAGCACCCCTACACAGTGGGCACATCAATTCGTTTGAGTTGGATGCCTCAGCTGACTCGACTTGCCCAGTCACTTGTCCCATAAGAGCTTCCAATGTTACTGGACCTTGATTATAGTTAGTTCCTTCTTGTTGTCCAGATACGGCTGCAGGGCTACGGATGACATGTTCATGACTGAGATTTTCACGGAATTCAGGTACATCGATTAACAGCCTGGGGCTCCCTCTACTGGGACCGAGATGGGATCTCTGTGAAGCATTTTGGTTACTTGTATCTCCAGGCAAGGAAGAGCTTGGCTGTGATGAACTGTCCATGCGGTTCACTTTCATTTTCCTGAATCTGTCTAGGCAATTTGAGTGTCTGTAGCTTGTATCACATATGTAGGATCTGCATCCTTTGTCATGAGAACTGCACAACAGAAGTACAGCATTGTGAGGATGGTCCATGCAAATTGGACACCGAGCATCATCCCATTCCTTGTGCAGTGCAGCCATCTCGGCATCTGCGCTTGGCATCCTGAACAACTTCTTCTCTGGATTTGGCATCTTGGACATGCTGTTCTGGGACCAATTAGAAGAACATAACTAGTCAATTTAACATCGAAACATATCTAGGAATGATTACATCTTTACTGAGTCTAATTATTCGAGATATATACACAAGTATCAGAAAATGTTGAAATCAGAAAGGCAGCCAAAGGGGAAAAAGAACTTATGTTAACCAGCTTCAACAGTGAAGGTACGAAATTGATTTATATGTTTTCTGCTCATCCAAGTTATCAATAAACTAACAAGTTTGAGCTTCAGTCAATGCAATCCAAGTTATATATAAAATTTACATACAGTTAAGATTTCAATCAATTAAGATAATTAATTTGCACCTTGCAGATATTGAATCTAACTATCCAATTGATTCATATGTTCAACCAACAGCGATCATATTACACTAACCAGAGCGGTAAAATCAACTCTTAACAAGAACTAATGAGATTAATACAAGAGACTAGATGATTTGATATATCCTAGCCCCCTGTTATGTCCAAGACCTGTATAATTAGGTGCTCCGGTTCAATATATGTCCTAGTCTGATGAAGTGGCAGCACAAACTACATGTGCAAAAGCACTGAAAGGTGTAATTGCAATCATGTTATTTGAACTTATTTATCCTCGTTTTAGTAACTCATCATATGATCTTCAATCAAATAAGTAAAGGAAACGGTTGATAAGATTCCGTTCACCTTAAAATACTATTACCTCCGTCCCGAATTAGTTGTCTCAGATTTGTCTAGATACGGATGCATCTAAAAAGTGTCTAGATACATCCGTATCTAGACAAATCTGAGACAACTAATTCGGGACGGAGGGAGTAGTAGTAATTAGTAAATTATAAAATATATCATCAGAAAGTTATAAAAGTTATCCATGTCCAATACTAGGACAAACAATGTAGATAATTTTAACTATATACAGCATGTTTACCTTAAAAAACATAAACAACAGTTTTCCTTTGCCGAAGTAACATAACAATATTCTTTATATTACATTGCAATAGTGAATGGAACATTACATCTTTCACCAGCGGCATACAGAAATTGATTGAAATGATAACGGCTGAGACCCATGCCACAGTTCACACAACAATGTCAGAATTCTCAACAAACATGTTTCCCTAATCACCCACACACCAATGCTAGCTTTCTCAACAGACTCATATCATTCGTACTAAGACTAGTAAGTACTCCCTCTGTAAACTAATATAAGAGCGTTTAGATCACTAAAATAGTGTTCTAAACGCTCTTATATTAGTTTACGGAGGGAGTACTATCTCCTATATTCACATCAAGCACAGCCTCTATGATGTACCGTCACCTGCTTAAAACATTTGACGCAGTGGAACAGATCAAGGGGCTGAAGTGCCGGTAAAATGATTCAAGACATACGATAAATGTGTATCATCATTGCAAAACTATCCCTAGTGATATCCAATCACATTATGCAGCACGACGTGATCCTTTGCATCCACTGGAACAAGCTAGTTGAGACCTATGATGCATTCTCACTTCAAAATAGCAGTAATCATGATCGAAGCTGTGCTCATAGCATTACCGAATTCACCCAAGTGCAGTTGGACAAGCACAACAACTGCATACAATTCATTCATTTCAAAGTTCTCACCTGAGCTCAACCTTGAAGAACACCCAGACAGGCAATCCGGCTCTCCGAAACCTTCGCGGAAAGCGCTCAACTCAGACTTCGGCGCCGGTCCTGCATTCGCATCGCACAATGAAAAAGGTTTGTCATCCATGGTTACAGACGCTCGAAAAAACCCAAATCTCGCATGGCTTCCCGACTAATCGGCACGCATTTTCTTTGAGTTAATGCCCCCCTTCTAAAGTGTCAGATTTATTTTCTTCAACTTGCAGCATGTGACTGCACATCAGGTTGCTTCGTTTACCACTTTTAGCAAGCACATGGAGATGATCCAACAACAACAAGAGCAGCCCCGATCTATCTCCATGGAACCCTAACACCTCAATAACCCCCGCCCCATGCTACCCAAAAATCCCCAACCTTATCCCGAGGAGAACGAGGCGGCGATTCCAAGGCCATGGAGGCCGCGGAATCGCCCAGATCCATGGGCAGATCTGGACGCCGTGCGTCGATTTGCGCCGGTTTAGTTTGGGATTAAGCAACCGCCGGACAGCCAAGGGGCCATACCTCAAATAGTAACCGCCCGTGGCTGCGGGCGGAGACGGCGGTGGGGGCTAGGACGGGGCCGGCGACGCGGGTGAGGGGCCGGCGGCGAGGCTAGGCCACGCCGCGGCGGCCGGATTGGATTGGATTGGAGGCTTGGGTAGGTCAGGACTCAGGACGACTCTGGTGAGGGGGAGAGGAAGAGGAGTGAAAGGCCCCGTCTTTCCTTTGCTCCGGAGACGGCGGTTTTTGTTCTATGCGAAAAGCTACGATTTTTATCTTTGAACCCTTCGAAAAGTTCCAACTTTGTATGTCATCTCTGTTTGGGTGGATGGATGGATGGATGGATGTGGATGGATTGCATTGAAAAAAGGCCCTCGTGAATGCGTACAAGTTTGTATATGTGCTGTGCACCTCTGTAGTTGATGTGGGTTTATGGAAAAGGGGAAAATAACGAGGGATGGTTTTGCGATTCGACGGGAGGAAATTGGCAATTTTGACCCGCAAACTTCGGCCAAGAATAGGAAACGATCCGACTCCGCCGATTGAGACCGTTGATGCATCAGACACCGTCCGACCTCCCTCGATCGTGTGGTGCGGTGCGGAGCGCGTCTCCTCTTCTGACTGAAACGTAGCCTCGACCTAGATGATGGAAGAGGCCCAGATGCGACGGGCCGACACAATCAACATGGACGACGAGGGACTAAGGAGGTGAGGCCATCGACCAGCGGGTGGGAGGTAGGGGATGGCTATAAGGTGGCGGTGACGACTACTACGGTGGTGTTGTCTGCCTCTTCCGTTGACATGGGTTTATAGGAAAGAGAAAAAAGAATGAGGGATGAATCTGTAATTTTGTGATTCGGTGGGGAGGAAACCGGCAATTTGACCCTGGTGACAGACTTCGACCAAAAATAGGAAACGATCCAACTCCATCGATTGGAACCGTCGTTGTGTCCAACACCATCCGACACCACTCGATCGTGCAGTGCAGAGCTTGTCTCATCTTCTAGTCGGAATGCAACCTCGACCTAGACGTTGAAAGAGGCCCAGATGCGACGAGACAACACAATCAACATGGACGGCGAGGGACTAAGGAAGTGAGGCCATCGACCAGCGGACAGGAGGTGGGGGATTGCTATAAGGCGACGGTGACAACTACTACGACGGTGTTGTCTGCCTCTTTCGTTGACGTGGGTTTATAGGAAAGGAAAAAAGAACGAGGGGTGTATCTGTAATTTTGCAATTCAGTGGGGAGGAAACCGTCAATTTTGACCATACTGACAGACTTCGGCCAAAAATAGGAAACGATCCAACTCCACTGATTGAAACCGTTGTTGCGTCCAACACCACTCAATCGTGTGGTGCAGAGTGTGTCTCCTCTTCTAACCGGAACGCAGTCTCAGCCTAGACGCTGAAAGAGGCCCAGATGCAACGAGCCGACACAATTAACATGGACGACGAGGGAGTAAGGAGGCGAGGCCATCGACCAACGGGCAGGAGGTGAGGGGATGGCTATAAGGCAATGGTAAGGACTAGTACGACGACGTTGTCCACCTCTTCCGTTGACGTGGGTTTATAGGAAAGGGAAAAAAGAACGAGGAATGAATCTGTAATTTTACGATTCAGTGGGGGAGGAAACTGACAATTTTGACCGCCATCATACTTCGGCCAAAAATAGGAAACGATCCAACTCCACCAATTGAAACCATCGTTGCGTCGAACACCACCCGACACCACTCGGTCGTGCGGTACAGAGTGTGTCTCCTCTTCTAACCGGAACACATCCTCAACCTAGATCCTTAAAAGAGGCCCAGATGCGACGAGACGACACAATCAACTGAGATAGTAAGAAACTAAGGAGGTGAGGCCATCGACCAACTGGCAGGAGGTACGGGAATGGCTATAAGGCGATGGTGACAACCACTATGATAGCGGGGGGCACCCACAGCCACCACATGAAAGTGCTTGTGAGTCCCTCCCCCAATTCAAATCCTGAGTCCTGACCTACCCAAACCCGCGCACTCGATCTCCCTGATGAGCCACCGAGCAAGGACGCCACCGAATCCGTCGCTCCGCGAGTTTGCCATGTCGGCCAAGGCGACACGCCACACTAGGAGGACCTCGCCCTAGCCGATGTTGTCCACCAAGACGGGCTTCACCCGCTAGCCTAATCCGACTATTCCAGAGCGGGATAGTAGGAAGGAAAGAGGGGCGGCGACGTGAGTTCACCCCCACCCACCCCCCTCGCGCGGAGAGCGAGGCAAGCACTTTTTCCCCCCGGTGTGACTATGTCAATATTTGCATTGAAAGTGAATTGTAAAGCAATAAATCCGCTCATGTTATACCAAAAACATCATTTGTCTAGTATTATCTTAAATGGATTATTCAGCTATATCTTTGTAATAAATCTTCTTCAATACATAATTAATATAATTCTTTCATATGGTATGAAGAACCAATCAGAAAAATATAATTATTCATTTCTATGTACACTCATCAATAAAAACGTGCAAATAAAACATAGTCTAAATTAGTAAATCAAAGCCGCACTATTAAAAAAAGTAGAGTGTTGCACAAAGAGAAAGAACTCACATAGGACGATAGCTTCCGCTCGACATTGTAGTCTGGTGTTGTGCCGTGAAATAGTGCAACTGCCATGGGGAGTTGCCACTTGGGCGTGCCGCCTATTGACTACTGTCTTTCGTGGTCGTAATGGATCTAAAGCCATGTGAAACCCTTGTTTATGATCATGGATGTGACTCAGGGAACCTATAGCAACCAAAAATGCTATATGTCGCCTCTTGCAAGACAGACGTAGCTCTTGCCTCCCGCGATTCGACACAACCGTCACCCGACCATGTGGATGTGGTGTTATAGTTTTGGAAGGTTCCCTCCATTTTTAATCATTTTTGTGTTTTTGTTGTTTTTTGTATTTTAGTTTTCTTTCGGCTTTTCATTTTATCTTTTATTTTCCTTTTCTTATTTATTTATTTTCTCCTTTTACCATTTCCGTTTTATTTTCTTTTTTTAAATACACGTTGAACATTTTTTGAAAGCACATTGAATGTTTTCTCAATTCATGTTAAATACTTTTTAAATACATGTTTTAATATTTTTAAATACATGGTAATTATTTTTTATATTTCACGAACATTGTTTTCAAAAAGTTAAGAACAGTCTTTTAAAATTTCAATAACATTCTGTAATTTTTTCATGAACAAGTTTTAACATGTGAACATTTTTAAATGTGATGAACGTATTTTTTTGAATAGTATGGTTTTTTTATTGTCGTAAAAAACTTAATGCATGATGAAAACCTTTTGAAAATGCATGATAAACTTTTTTAAATGTACAGTGAATCTTTTCAGTGCATCATGCACAATTATTAATGCATGAAAACTCTTTTTAATATGGGATGATTATTTTTTGACTAGCTATTTCATCAAATCAAATCCCAATTGTGCGGGTGCACTATTTGTAGCACAAGCACAGGTTAAAATAGATTGGGAAAGTCCCACAGTGCCTTCTAGGAGTAGTTCAATAGCTTGTTGATCCGTAGTGATCCAAGAGCAAGAACAAGGCTCAAAATAGAAAGCAGCGACAGCCTAAACTATTAAAAATTTGTAAATACAAGGAAAATATTGTATAATATCTATAATTTTGAATTTAAAATGCATAATGGTTTTTAAAACTATTTACGATATTTGTTAATACACAATGAACAATTTTCAAGTGTAGAAATATTTTTGTATGAATGTGTGAAACCCTTTAAAATAATAATTTGATACGTTTTTAACACACATGTCCACGTGTCTCTAATATATATTCTTGTTTTTTTATCCCGGAGAATGGAGAAAAATAAAACGAGCAAAGTGGAAAAAGGAAGGAAAGCTGGGACGTGGAGTTTCTACACGTGAGCTCATATGCTCCTGCTATGAATAGTAAAATAAATGAAATAGAAAAATATTTCAAAAAATTCTGAATTTTTTGTGTGGCATACTATAAGAAATGTTTGTTGTGCATGCAAAATTTCGTCATGAAATGACATTGGTGGAAGGCATGGTAAAAAAAACAAAATCGATACTTTGAAAATGTTACTTTCAAACGCATTTTGGAGCTCTGATTTTGTTTTTTTTGCGATGACCTCCACCAATGTGATTTCGTGATGAAATTTTGCATGCACAACAAACATTTCTTAAGGTATGCCACAAAAAAATTTCAGAATTTTTTGAAATTTTTTCTATTTTATTTATTTTACTGTTCATAGCAGGAGCATATGAGCTCAGGTGTAGAAAGGTACTTCCGGGAAAACTGTCGCTTGAATGCATAACTGGGCCATGTTTTTTTAGGGTAACCACGTGTTTCATTGATCACAAAAAACGCACGCGGAACCGACTAGAAGGGTCGAGAGCAAACACGTGTAAAAAAAACGTTCCAATAAAGAAACACCATATTCTCTAGGCGAGCGCCACCTTCAGCTTGCAAGAGACTTTGTCAAAAGAAAAAAAAGAACTCACAACGGGCGAGAAGTAGTGCCTTTTTGTATTTGACGCTCTCTGCGTCAAACTGTGGGCAATGTTTTCGGTTGTTTTTTGGTATTTTATTTTTCATGTTTCATAATTTTTGAAAATTTTCAAAATTGTACAAAAAGTTCATGAAATGTTCAAAAGCATTAAGATTGGTTTGGATTTGAAAACGGAATTTAAAAAAGGTTCATAGTTTTGATATTCTTTTAGAACTTTAATAAATGTTCACGATTTAAAAAGAATGAAAACTAAAAAATATATTTAAAAAACTCAAGAAATTCAAAATATCTTTACGTTTATTTTTTCCAAAACATTTGAAAAAAATTTAAAATGCTCTCAATTTAGAAAATTGTTCTCTTGTGTTGAAAGAAAAAGTTCATAGTTCCCAAATTTTTTGACAAATTTTCACATTTTGATAAATGTTCAAAAAATCAATAATATGTACTCCTGCAATTTTCCCGATCTAAATCTAGCAAGGTTTCCATTAAGAAGATCTCATTCACAATTTGAATAGAAAATAATTGTAGGTTTCTTTCCTACTGTTTTCCGATGAAGAAAAAAAAACAAGCAAGCCGGCATTTCAATTCAGAAGCTAATGCGGCCCGCAGATAAAATCGTCAAATGACAAAATTGGGGGAAAATACGGCAGTCGATTTCGACCGTTGAATTAAGGTCCAACGAGAACCGTTCTTCTTCCTTCTCCTTCGGCCGCTCGCTTTCCGTGAGGGCGCTTGTCCAATCCGAAAGGGAATCTAACGCGAACATGTCCCCTACCGCGTGCCTCAAGCGACCGCCACGATGCAGCAAGCTGTGTCGTCTCCGGTCGACTGACCCGAATTCGTTTTTGGGCAACCTACTTTTAGCTACCATGGATTTGAATTCGTTTTTTTAAACAGTGCAAATGTAAGCAGCTCATCCGCAAAAAAAAAGTAAGCAGGCTGGAATATGTGTAGGCGACTCAACAAGGAAAAAACAGAGTAGCAGTCAACGAAAAGGATCCCCTTTCTGTCTGCCTGCGCCGGCGTGGAGACCGGCGGAGCAATGGACGGCGAGGCGGCACCGGCGGCAGGGGGCTCCGTGCCGAGGGTGCTGGAGGACGACGACCTCCTGGCCGAGATCCTGCTCCGCGTGGGCCGGCGGGACCCTATCAAAGGAGTGCAGGTCGGCTGCACTTACGTGACTTACTAGCTAAGGTAGCTAGTAGATATTATTTTTTAGTGTGATGTAGCTAGTAGTGAGGTCTGCCAAGGACCTATGATGTAAGCAGTGATGTCAGCTAGGATCATAGTCGGTTTGTACTGCTACATAAGGAGCTGGACTCCTTCACTGTAAATCAAGCTATCAACATCAAAGTATTACTATATGAGCTATTACTACTCCATTTCAAGTGTGTGCGCGTGTGATCGTAGCTTGCATTGTAGCAGCATATTGTTTGGTCTTACTCTGTTCTCTCTCACGAGCAAACATGAGCTGCTCTGCTCTGCTCCCTCGATCAAGGGAGAGATCGAGAGCTAGCTAGCCAGTAGTTTGGGCTGACAATCTGTGACCTGATCAATGCTGGGAAGGTGGACAGCATGGAGCTGGTCAAGAAGCGGCTTGTGCTGAAGGATGCAAGAGTCCAGTTTCTCTCCGTGTTCCTTCTCGAGATCGTTGCCAAGAACTTTGAGAAGGTTTTTTCCGAGGTTGCTGCGGAGAGGGTTCTTGATGAGATGGTCAGGTTGGTTGATGATCCGCAAACTGTGGTGAATAACAGGAACAAGGGGTGCTTATGCTGATTGAGGTGTGGGGAGCGTCCGGTGAGGAGCTCCGCTACCTGCTGGTCTGCGAGGAAAAACCGAGAAAGTATGCAGAAACAAGTTTCCATTTTGTTATTTACCAATGTACTATAGAGTCTGAAATCAAGAGGAGTGCGGTTTCCTGGACGCGACAATGAGAGCTTGGCCCCCATATTTACTCCACCACGCTCAGTTGCTGAAGCTGAAGCTGGTGCAAACTTTACCCAACAGACCTTTGAAGATGTGCATATGCATATATATACTGCCGAAGAAACAAAGGAAGCTTTTGATGTTGCGCGTAACAGCATAGAGCTTCTTTCAACTGTTCTTTCTTCTTCCCCTCAGCAGGATGCTTTGCAGGTAACTGGACTTTGTGTAACCTCCTCCCTGGTTCGTATAGATACCTTTTGACTGAAGTACACTAATTCACTTCACACTATAGCTGGTATGTTTCTTCATGGAGCTTTTTCAGTGAACATTTTGTCATTTTCTTTAACTACCTGTAGCGCATCATTATTTATTTAGGTCTGCTGCCAGTGCTTGGGTTACTTTATTCTATTGCATGCGTTTAGGAGATGCTATCAAGTTTATTTTTTTTCACCATCTGTTCCTGAAGGTGCCACTCGAGCATTCAAATTTTGTGGAGATACATTTACAATCAGCAACTAATGGCATGACCACCCTTTGCGTGGCAATTTCTATGACTGACTGAACCTTTTTTTTCCGGGGATCGTAGCAAATGAATCATAAAATGAGTTGATTAAACAAGGAGTAATAAAATACTAGTCAGTTCACAAAATACCAGAGTTGGAGTAGCAATACCAGACCCAACAACAAAATATATACAATAAAAAGGGACAATAGTTTAAGGAAACGTGGTTACCCCCGGAGCAGTGTTGGAGTAGGACACGTGGGCAGCTGCAGAGGAATGGCGGACGATGGCGCGGCACGCTGGCGGCCTTTGGAATGGCCACCCAGCTTTGGCTTCCGCATCCTAGTAGCGTGGGTACCCCCGGCGACAGGGTTGTGGATAATTCAGATAGTTAAATGATCAATACATATTCTCTGGTCCCAGCAACCTCATTGCCTTCAATACAAAAATGGAACGTACACTTCCAATTCAGAGGAGCAGGTGTTTGGTTTTGTCACTTTATTTGATGTTTCTTTTGGTGGATTTAGTTGCTTTGGAGCTTGGATGGAGCCGATGAAATGTAGCGTATCTCAAGCTTGGGTTTAAAATAAAAGGCCCGCGTGTATCTCTAGATCATCAGTTTGACCAACAAAATGCGAGTTATATGTGACAAAAAGAGTACATCACTAGAAACTTCTTTCAAATGAATTCAGTGGTCATCTCTGTTTTTTTTGGGTAGCATGTACAAATGAGTTAATTAAACAAGGAATAATGGAAGTAGTACTAGTCGGTTTACAATGGGGGTGGCAACACCAAATTCACCAACAAATACTAACACTACCGGAAAACGGGCATACGCCGACGGCCAAACCTATGCCTACGGCTGCCGTCGGCCTAGTTTGAGATATGCCGACAGCCCAGTCCTGGCCGTCGGCTTACACTGGCCGTCGGGTTACGTGGATCTATGCCGACGGCCGGCGTCGGCACAGAACGGCCGTCGACCTAGCCGCTGACATGCCGACAGCAGCCGTCGGTATAACTATGGGCCCGGCGACCCCGCCCGTGACTAGCGGCTAACGCCGTCAAATCTATGCCGACGGTCGGGACGGGCGGCCGTCGGCATATCTCCGCATGCCACGTCACCGATCCGCGGCGTAGGTATGCCGACGGCATATCTGCCACGTCACCGATCCGCGGCACGGCGCCCACCAGAACTCTGCCGTCGGCATAGCTCTCTTTTTACATACTTTTTTTTGCATATGTTTTAATGCTTTTTTTACATACGTTTTTTTGCATATGTTTTTATGCTTTTAAAAAAATATGTGTTCATGCTTTTTTATGTATTATATGAATATATATGTAGTTTGTAATTTTTTTCCATAGATTATGAACATATATATATATATATAGTTTGTATTTTTTTCGAGCACATTAATAATATGATGTCATGTTCTTTTGAATATAGGTCCTTAAATTTTATTAAAATCAAAGAAAGCTATGCGATAGAAGTTGAGTGGCGGTTGCAAACGCCCGGCACCCGTCTCCGGAGTGTGACCCCCTCACGTCCGCGGTGTGCCCCCTCACGGACGGCGCCGCCGCCAGCATCTGGAGGGTGGAAATAGCCGCATCGGGTCTATACGGAGGGGACGTTGCTCTCAAGTGTTTCTATGGGATGACCTACCACAATCGGGTGGTGTTGTGGCATGTTCGAAGAGGCGACACGCATCTCCGGGGCATGGCCCCCCTAACGGACGGCGCCGCCGGCACCTGGAGGAGGAAAACGGACGCATCGGGTCTACACGAAGGGGATGTAGCTGTCGGTTTGGCCCGGATGTTGCTCCCAGGTGTCCCTCTGAGCTGACCTGACACAACCGGGTGGAGAGGTCCACTGTTCAAAGCCCGTCCGTGAAAAGTCAAAGGGCTAGATCTCGTGGTCAACCGCTCCAGGGTTAGGCGGGACGGGGGCCCTGAGGGGGTAGCAATGCCACCGGAGCGTCGCACTGGCCCCTCATACATGCGGGATGGTGTGGTGGCATGTCCGAAGAGGCGGCACGCGTCTCCGGGGTTTGGCCCCTGAGGGAGTCCTGGATTAGGGGGTGTTCAGGTAGCCGGACTATACCTTCAGCCGGACTCCTGGACTATGAAGATACAAGATTGAAGACTTCGTCCCGTGTCCGGATGGGACTTTCCTTGGCGTGGAAGGCAAGCTTGGCGATGCGGATATTCAAGATCTCCTACCATTGTAACCGACTTTATGTAACCCTAACCCTATCCGGTGTCTATATAAACCGGAGGGTTGTAGTCCGTAGGCAATCAACTCCATACACAACAATCATACCATAGGCTAGCTTCTAGGGTTTAGCCTCCTTGATCTCGTGGTAGATCTACTCTTGTACTACCCATATCATCAACATTAATCAAGCAGGAGTAGGGTATTACCTCCATCGAGAGGGCCCGAACCTGGGTAAAAAACATCTTGTCCCTTGTCTCCTGTTACCATCCGGCCTTGACGCACAGTTCGGGACCCCCTACCCGAGATCCGCCGGTTTTGACACCGACATTGGTGCTTTCATTGAGAGTTCCTCTGTGTCGTCGCCTTTAGGCCCGATGGCTCCTTTGATCATCAACGACGATACGGTCCAGGGTGAAACTTTTCTCCCCGGACAGATCTTCGTCTTCGGCGGCTTCGCTCTGCGGGCTAATTCACTCGGCCACCTGGAGCAGATCGAAAGCTACGCCCCTGGCCATCAGGTCAGGTTTGGAAGCCTAAACTACACGGCTGACATCCACGGGGACTTGATCTTCGACGGATTCGAGCCACAGCCAAGCGCGCCGCACTGTCTCGATGGGCATGATATAGCTCTGCCGCCTAACAGCGCCTTGGAGGCCGCATACGCATCGGTTTCGACCATTGATTCGGAGCATACTGTGCCGATCGAGGATCAGCGGTTAGACGCTGCCTCAGGGGCTGCGATCTCAGAGGCGATCGAGCCGAACTCCAGCCCCGCACTCCGCATGGCCCGTGACTCCGAGGATCCGGACTCCTCCCCGGACTCCTCACCCCCCGCGCCCCTGCCAATCGAATCCGATTGGGCGCCGATAATGGAGTTCACCGCCGCAGACATCTTTCAGCATTCGCCTTTTGGCGACATCCTGAACTCTCTTAAGTCTCTCTCTTTATCAGGAGAGCCCTGGCCGGACTATGGTCAGTGAGGGTGGGATACGGACGATAAGGAAATTCAAAGCCCACCCACCACCCACTTTGTAGCCACTGTCGACGATCTAACCGACATGCTTGACTTCAGCACCGAAGATATCGACGGCATGGACGACGATGTAGGAGACGAACAGGAACCAGCACCTGTAGGACGCTGGAAGGCCACCTCGTCATATGGCATATATATGGTGGATACTCCAAAAGATGGAGATGGCGATGGAATAGTGGGGGATGACGCCCCCAAGAAACAGCCAAAGCGTCGGCGTCAATGGCGCCGCTCTAAATCCCGCCAAAGCAAAAACGGTGATTCCGGCACGGGAGATAATACTACCCCGGATAACGCCGAAGAACACCCACCTCAGCAAGATTCGGCACAGGAAGATGGAGAAGCCAGCCCTCATGAGAGAGCGGCAGACCGAGAGGTCGAGGATGATAACTATACGCCTCCCTCTGAAGACGAGGCAAGCCTCAATGACGACGAATTCGTCATACCATCAGACCCCGCCGAACAAGAGCGTTTTAAACGCAGGCTTTTAGCCACGGCAAGCAGCCTCAAGAAAAAGCAGCAACAACTTAAAGCTGCCCAAGATTTGCTAGCTGACAGATGGACTGAAGTCCTTACGGCCGAAGAGTATGAACTCGAACGCCCCTCCAAGAGTTACCCGAAGCGCAGGCCGCTACCCCGATCAGAGGAGGAAGCACCTACATCACCAGCGCATGACATGGCAGACCGGCCACCTCGCGGCCACGACAGAGAGGCCCCTCGGCCCTCCACCCAAGCCATGCCCCGACGCCGCTCAACTAAGGCACGGGAAAATGCGCCCGACCTGCGAGACATACTGGAGGATAAGGAAAGACAAACAAGATCGATCTACGGATCGCGCAGGCGCCCTACGACATGTGACAATGATCTTCACTCCGGATACAACAAATTCGACCGGGCCGAACACAACAGCCATAGCGCTTCCGAGCTACGTCGTGATATAGCCCAGTACAGAGGCGCCGCTCACCCGCTATGCTTCACGAATGAAGTAATGGATCATAAAATCCCAGAGGGTTTCAAACCCGTAAACATCGAACCATACGATGGCACAACAGACCCGGTGGTATGGATCGAGGATTATCTCCTTCACATCCACATGGCACGCGGCGATGATCTACACGCCATCAAATACCTCCGGCTCAAACTTAAAGGACTGGCCCGACATTGGCTTAACAGCTTGCCAGCAGACTCAATCGGTTCTTGGGAGGACCTGGAAGCCGCATTCCTCGACAACTTCCATGGCACTTACGTGCGACCGCCGGATGCCGACAACTTAAGCCACATAATTTAGCAGCTAGAGGAATCGGCCAGACAATTCTGGACATGGTTCCTAACAAAGAAAAACCAAATAGTCGACTGTCCAGATGCAGAGGCCCTAGCAGCCTTCAAGCATAACATCCGCGATGAGTGGCTTGCCCGGCACCTGGGACAGGAAAAGCCAAAATCCATGGCAGCCCTCACGACACTCATGACCCACTTTTGCGCGGGAGAAGACAGCTGGCTAGCTCGCAGTAACAACTTATCAAAGAACCCTGGTAATTCGGATACCAAGGACAAAAGTGGCAG
The DNA here is from genome assembly GCF_003073215.2 of Triticum urartu. NCBI lineage: Eukaryota > Viridiplantae > Streptophyta > Magnoliopsida > Poales > Poaceae > Triticum > Triticum urartu. Next base: position 5,190,002 of record NC_053023.1, read on the forward strand.
GACACGTCGGAATAAGCAAAAACACCACGTTAACAGCGACATCAATGAAGACACGACAGTCAATGCCGGATTCAAAGGCTATAAATCCGGTCAGCGGAAAAAGCCATTCAAAAAGAATACTCAGGGCCCGTCCAGTTTGGACCGAATACTCGATCGCTTGTGCCAGATACATGGCACCCCCGAAAGGCCAGCCAATCACACTAACAAGGATTGTTGGGTGTTCAAGCAGGCAGGCAAGTTAAGGGCCGAAAACAGAGACAAGGGGCTGCACAGCGACGACGAGGAGCCCAAGCCGCCGAACAACAATGGACAGAAGGGCTTTCCCCCACAAGTGCGGACGGTGAACATGATATACGCAACCCACATTCTCAAGCGGGAGCGGAAGCGTGCGCTACGGGACGTATACGCGATAGAGCCAGTCGCCCCAAAGTTCAACCCATGGTCCTCCTGCCCGATCACTTTTGATCGAAGGGACCATCCCACTAGCATCCGTCATGGCGGCTTCACCGCATTGGTTCTCGACCCAATCATCGACGGATTTCATCTCAAAAGAGTCCTCATGGACGGCGGCAGTAGCCTGAACCTGCTTTATCAGGATACAGTGCGGAAAATGGGCATAGACCCCTCAAGGATTAAGTCCACAAGAACGACCTTTAAAGGCGTTATACCAGGTGTAGAAGCCAACTGTACAGGCTCAGTAATACTTGACGTGGTCTTCGGATCCCCGGACAATTTCCGAAGCGAAGAGTTAATCTTCGATATAGTCCCATTTCGCAGTGGCTATCACGCCCTGCTCGGACGAACCGCATTTGCAAAGTTCAATGCGGTGCCACACTATGCATATCTCAAGCTCAAGATGCTAGGCCCTCGAGGAGTAATTACGGTCAACGGAAACACCGAACGCTCCCTCCGTACGGAGGAGCATACGGCGACTCTCGCAGCGGAGGTACGAAGTAGCCTTCTCAGGCAATTCTCCAGTCCGGCCATTAAAAAGCCAGACACTGCCAAGCGCGCCCGGAGAAACCCATAGCAGGACCGCCTGGCACACTCTGAGGAAGCGTAGCAATGCGGCCCCAACCCCAGCTATCGTGACATAGCGAAACCAGTACCTCGCGTACATAACTACGCCCTTGAAATACCATGGGCACAGGGGAAGGGGCACAATAACGGCACGCCCAGAATACGGCTTAAAACGTACTAGGGGCTGCCGGATTCTCTTTTTAATTTTTTATTACCTTCAGGACTCCATACTTCGGACGACCTGTTCGGCAATTCGATTGCCGCACAAACGATGCAAGATCCAGGGAGGCAGACAAGCCATGCCGCACTATGAAACTCCCAGGTGGTCTCTGTTACGAGCGGTATACCTGTTTTAAATACAATTCCACGGCCTGCCCCCGGTCAGGACATACTGAATAGTCCAATATCTTTTGCTTACCGCACTATTTTTATCGTTTGGCTTTGATAAATATTCTTTATATAAACAATGCATAGCTTTTGTCTATTTTCTGCATTACTCTTTTTTATATATGTTCATTAATGACATGTTGCACCCGTACACTGTGGTACGGCAAGTACGCCAGGGGCTTCAGTACCCTTTAATATGGTGTGAGAAGTCCGTACACTTTCACAAGTGCGGCACCCCGAACTTATAGCACTATATGCATCGGCTCCGAATAATGATTTGGGTCAATAGTTGGGTTTGCCCGGCTCCTATGTTTTGGTGCCTTACGTTCCGCTCTATCGGCTAAGGTAGCACTAGGAGAACCACTGCAATTGTGCCCCGGTTCAGCTGGGTTAAGCACCTCAGTGGAGAAAGCTAAAACTGACTGTCATGATGTGGCGAGAGACCGGTCGCTGTTCGAGAGGTTTTTCGAGTCCCTAAAGGCTTATGCCGCTTCGAGCGAGGAGCTGGCTTTGTCCGGCCAAGGCGTGGATAGCGCCCCGAACTCGGTCTTCCGAACTAGGGGCTTCGCCAAAATTTAAAATTATAGAGTTCTATGGCTAAGTGAGAGTGTTCAAGCATTATAGTCCGATTGCCTGGTTCGTTGTGCTGAGCGCCTCCCTCGAAGGACCCAACTATGGGAAAAAGAGCGCTCAGGTTTATCCCGAACACCCCAGCACTAGTGGCATGGGGGCAGAAGCCGACGACTGGCCATCTCTCAATTTTTGATAAACGGCCGCACAGGAAGTAATATTTTAAATTCAATAAGCATTGCTTAGCGCATATGAACAAGTTTTCAGCGCACAGGATAAAAACGAGCGAGTTTATTCAAAAAATACATCCTTGGTACATTCATCCGCCACAAGGCGGGCACCCACAAGAACATCCTTGTAATAGTTCTCGGGCTTGCGATGCTCCTTCCCCGGCGGCGGCCCGTCCTTCACAAGCTTCTCACCGTACAGCTTACCCCAGTGCACCTTTGCACGGGCAAGGGCCCGACGGGCACCTTCGATGCAGACGGAGCGCTTGATGACCTCGAGCCTTGGACAGGCCTCCACCAGCCGCCGCACCAGCCCGAAGTAGCTCCCAGGCAGGGCCTCTCCGGGCCACAGCCGAACTATGAAGCCCTTCATGGCCTGTTCGGCCGCCTTGTGGAGCTCGACCAGCTGTTTCAGCTGGTCGCTCAAGGGCACAGGGTGTCCGGCCTCAGCATACTGAGACCAGAACACCTTCTCCGTCGAGCTGCCCTCTTCAGCTCGGTAGAATGCGGCGGCGTCGGATACGCTGCGGGGAAGATATGCGAATGCCCCTGGAGAACTCCGGATTCGGGTAAGTAACAAGTAGTTTACTTTTATATTTCTGCTTTGCATAAACAATGCCTTACCCGCTGCTATCTTCTTAATCTCCTCCAACTCTTGGAGGGCCTTTTGGGCTTCGGCCTTGGCAGACTTGGCAGTCTCAAGGGCCGCCGCGAGCTCGAACGCTTGGGTCTTTGACTCAAGCTCCAAACTCTCATGTTTTTTCATGAGAGCCTGAAGCTCTTGCTGCACCTCGCCGACCTGAGCCCCAAGTTTCTCTCGCTCGGTGCGCTCCGCGGCCGTTTTCTTTTCGGCCTCGGACAGCGCCTGCTTGAGGGTCGCCACCTCAGTCGTGGCCCCTATAATAAGCAGTGCAATCATGTTATTTTTTGCAATCACGCCTCTCTATAGGCACTTTTTCTGTAAGGTATTTCCTACCTTCTTTTTCCTCGAGCTGCCGCTTGGCAAGGCCGAGCTCTTGCTCGGTCCGCTTGAGGTCCTGTTTCAGGACACCCACCTCCGCAGTCAGTGCGGCGGTGGATAGCAGCGAAGCCTGCACACGCATATTGACTCTTTATTGTTAGACTCTTGCAAAATTTACTAGATCCTCTATTCGGCTTTTCTTTCCGAACGCCAAACAGAGCATCAGGGGCCACTGTCTATGCGGTTATATTTTTACATACTTTTACTTACCTCAAAGCCCGTTAGGAGGCTAGTGCAAGCTTCACTCAGTCCGCTCTTGGCGGACTGAACCTTCTGGATCACCGTACTCATAATAGTACAGTGCTCCTCGTCGATGGAGGCGCCGTCAAGCACCTCGAGTAGATTGTCCGGCACCTCCGGTTGGACGGAGGCCGGCGGCTCAGAAGGCTTGCTCCTCTTGGAAGGAGTTCGCCTACCGCGGTCCAGAACTGTTGAAGATTCCGGCGCGGTGTCCGGCACAAAGCCGGACTTGGAGCCCTGGGGGGTCTTGTCCCCTTTACTCCTGGGGTCCGGGAGGTCGCCCTGCGGCTCCTCCAGGACCATCTCCTCCTGCCTCGGAGCTCGTTGCGACGCCACTTCGGCGTCGTCCGCAGTGCGGGGGGAGACAGCGGGTGGAACTGAGTTCACGTCCGATGAATCCAGGGAGCCGCTCGACGACTCGTTGAGTTCGGCCCGGGGCGGGCTGCATAATTATGTTCGACATTAGGGAAAGCTGTGCAACAAAGGAACATCATGAGTTATTCTGATATCTGAACTTAAAATTTCGCCGGACGCTTGGCCCTGCTTGGCCACTCCTCTTTGCCCTCTTCGGCGTTGGGGGCGTAGTCCGGCGGAGGGGTCTTCCTTTTCCTAGACCCCTCGGCCTCCCCCGTTGGGGCAGCCTTCCTCTTCTCTCCTCCCCCCCGCTGGGGGGGAGAGGTTTCTTCTTCCTCCTCCTCGTCTTCACGGGGGGAGTGCGTCTCGGACTCGTCGGACGACGAGTCCGACACCACCATATGTTGGGAACTCTTTCGAGTCCCCGTGGCCTTCTTCTTCTTGGCCTTCTTCTCCGGCACCACATAAGGTCCCGGAACCAGCAGCTTCTCTAGTAGAGCGGGGGCTGGGTCTTCGGGCAAGGGAGCCGGACAGTTAATCGATCCGGACTTCGCCCGCCAAGCCTGTCAAAGGTAAGGGAGCTTAGATCCCGCATAGAGTCAAACTATGAAAAAACTTAACATCCTGTAAAAGGTGAAAATAGCTTACCTCGCTAGCGTGACGCCGCGAGTTGTATCCGCGGTCCTCGGAAGCGGATGTGGGAGCCTCGGCGCCTTTGGTTAGCACCTTCTAGAAATCTTCATACGTCGTGTCGAAGAGCCTGTTAAGGGTTTGGTGCTGCGCCGGGTTGAACTCCCACAGATTAAAGCCCCGTTGTTGACACGGGAGGATCCGACGGACGAGCATAACCTAGACTACATTGACGAGCTTGATCGGCTTGCTCACCAGGGACTGGATGCATGTCTGCAGTCCGGTCACCTCTTTTTCGTCGCCCCACGACAGGCCCGTCTCTTTCCAGGACATAAGCCGCGTGGGGGGTCCGGATCGGAACTCGGGGGTTGCGATCCATTTCGGATCACGCGGCTCGGTGATGTAAAACCACCACGATTGCCACCCCTTCAGGGTCTCCACGAAGGAGCCCTCGAGCCATAGGACGTTGGCCATCTTGCCCGCCATGGCGCCTCCGCATTCCGCCTGGCTGCCGCGCACCACCTTGGGCTTGACGTTGAAGGTCTTGAGCCAGAGGCCGAAATGGGGGCGGATGCGGAGGAAGGCCTCGCACACGACGATGAACGTCGAGATGTTGAGGACGAAGTTCGGGGCCAGATCGTGGAAATCCAGGCCATAGTAAAACATGAGCCCCCGGACAAATGGGTGGAGTGGAAAACCCAGTCCGCGGAGGAAGTGGGGAAGGAATACTACCCTCTCATGGGGCCTTGGGGTGGGGAGAAGCTGCCCCTCCTCGGGAAGCCGGTGCGCGATGTCTTTGGACAAGTATCCGACCTTCCTTAGCTTTTTGACATGGCCCTCCGTGACGGAGGAGACCATCCACTTGCCTCCCGCTCCGAACATTGCTGGAGAAGGTTGAGGTGGGAAGTGTGGGCTTGGGCGCTGGAGCTTGAGTGCGTAGGAGATGGATAGGCAAAAGAGGAAGAAGGCGTAGGTAAAAGGGTGGATCCTTATCCCCTTATATGGGCGGATGCGGTTGTGCGTCCCCACCAGCCTAGTAAAACTTGCTTGCCTCCCAAGCACCGTGATAAATGGCACGGTTGGGTTACCCACATCCGTATTGATGAGAATCCCATAAAGGGGGTACACGATCTCTGCTTTGACAAGACGTGCCAAGGAAACCGCCTCGCAAAACATGCTGAGGTGGAAAAGTAAAAACGATTCGAGTAAGGGACTTGGCCGTAGTGTGATGACGCACTGCGGAATACGTCGGCAGATTTGATTTGTGTCAATATTATTCTCTCTATGGCAATATGTGGAAACTTATTTTGCAGAGCCGGACACTACTCTTGGTGTTTACAATCTTCTATGAAGGACTTGGAGGAGGAAACCGCCTTGCAATGCCGAAGACAATTTGCGTGCCGGACTCGTCGTCATTGAAGCCTGGTTCAGGGGCTACTGAGGGAGTCCTGGATTAGGGGGTGTTCGGGTAGCCGGACTATACCTTCAGCCGGACTCCTGGACTATGAAGATACAAGATTGAAGACTTCGTCCCGTGTCCGGATGGGACTTTCCTTGGCGTGGAAGGCAAGCTTGGCGATGCAGATATTCAAGATCTCCTACCATTGTAACCGACTTTATGTAACCCTAACCCTATCCGGTGTCTATATAAACCGGAGGGTTGTAGTCCGTAGGCAATCAACTCCATACACAACAATCATACCATAGGCTAGCTTCTAGGGTTTAGCCTCCTTGATCTCGTGGTAGATCTACTCTTGTACTACCCATATCATCAATATTAATCAAGCAGGAGTAGGGTATTACCTCCATCGAGAGGGCCCGAACCTGGGTAAAAAACATCTTATCCCTTGTCTCCTGTTACCATCCGGCCTTGATGCACAGTTCGGGACCCCTACCCGAGATCCGCCGGTTTTGACACCGACAGCCCCCCTCACGGACGGCGCCACCACCGGCACCTGGAGTGGGGAAACGGACGCGTCGGGTCTACATAGAGGGGATCTTGCTATGGGTCTGGCCCGGATGTTGCTCCAAAATGTTCCTATGGGCTGACCTAACACAACCGGGTGGAGAGGTCCACTGGTCAAAGCCCGTCCGTGCAAAGTCAAAGGGCTAGATCCCGTGGTCAAACGCTACAGGGTTAGCCGGGACGGGGGCCCTGGGGGTAGCAATGCCACCGGAGCGTCGTACCGGGCCCTCATACATGCGGGGTGGTGTTGTGGCATGTCCGAAGAGGCCGCACGCGTCTCCGGTGCGTGGCCCCCCTCACGGACGGCGCCGCCGCCGGCACCTGGAGGGGGGAAACTACCGCATCGGGTCTACACGGAGTGGATTTAGCTGTGGGTTTGGCCCAGATGTTGCTCCCCGGTGTCCCTCTGGGCCGACCCGACACAACCGGGTGGAGAGGTCCACTGGTCAAAGCCCATCCGTGGAAAGTCAAAGGGCTAGATCCCGTGGTCAACCGCTCTAGGGTTAGGCGGGACGGGGGCCCTGGGGGGTAGCAATGCCACCGGAGCGTCGTACCGCGCCCTCATACATGCGGGGTGGTGTTGTGGCATGTCCGAAGAGGGGATCTTGCTGTGGGTCTGGCCCGGTTGTTGCTCCAAAGTGTTCCTATGGACTGACCTAACACAACCGTGTGGGGAGGTCCGCTGGTCAAAGCCCGTCCGTGCAAAGTCAAAGGGCTAGATCCCGTGGTCAAACGCTACAGGGTTAGGCGGGATGCGGGCCCTGGGGGTAGCAATGCCACCGGAGCGTCGCACCGGGCCCTCATACATGCGGGGTGGTCTGATGGCATGTCCGAAGAGGCGGCACGCGTCTCCGGGGTGTGGCCCCCCTCACGGACGGCGATGACACAGTAGTAGACGTTCTGCGGTAATGATGCGGCATGAATATTATTAAATACTCGGAGCGCGATAAAATCATGAGTTTTTTTGCACGACATGGGCACATGTGCTATAGGAACGATGGTATTTTTTCATAATTTTTGGTGATGGAGAAGTATCCGAAAAATTCCCTCTACGCGGATTGCCCTTCGCGCGTCTACGGCTGTGGCCGGCGGCCTCCGGGGGCTAGCATGCCGCCAAATCCTGCGTAGGCGGCCTCTCACAAGTCTGGAAGTGTTGTGGTGGTTGCAAATGCCTGGCACGCGTGTCCGGGGTGTGCCCCCCCTCACGGACGGCGCCGCCGCCTGCACCTGGAGGGGGAAACGGACGCGTCGGGTCTACACGGAGGGGATCTTGCTATGGGTCTGGCCCGGTTGTTGCTCCAAAGTGTTCCTATGGGCTGACCTAACACAACCAGGTGGGGAGGTTCGCTGGTCAAAGCCCGTCTGTGCAAAGTCAAAGGGCTAGATCCCGTGGTCAAACGCTACAGGGTTAGGCGGGACGGGGGCCCTGGGGGGGGTAGCAATGCCACCGGAGCATCGCACCGGGCCCTCATACATGCAGGGTGGTGGTGGCATGTCCGAAGAGGCAGCACGCGTCTCCGAGGCGTGGCCCCCTCTCACGGACGGCGATGACACGGTAGTAGACGTTCTGCGGTAACGATGCGACGTGAATATTATTAAATACTCGGAGCGCGATAAAATCATGAGTTTTTTGCACGACGTGGGAACATGTGCTATAGGAACGATGGTATTTTTTCATAATTTTGGTGATGGAGAAGTATTCGAAAAATTCCCTCTACGCGGATTGCCCTTCGCGCGTCTACGGCTGTGGCCGGCGGCCTCCGGGGGCTAGCATGTCATCAAATCTTGCGTAGGCGGCCTCTCACAAGTCTGGAAGTGTTGTGGTGGTTGGAAATGCCCGGCACGCGTGTCCGGAGTTTGCCCCCCTCACGGACGGCGCCGCCGCCGGCACCTGGAGTGGGGAAACGGACGCGTCGGGTCTACACGGAGGGGATCTTGCTGTGGGTCTGGCCCGAATGTTGCTCCAACATGTTCCTATGGGCTGACCTAACACAACCGGGTGGAGAGGTCCGCTGGTCAAAGCCCGTCCGTGCAAAGTCAAAGGGCTAGATCCCGTGGTCAAACGCTACAGGGTTAGGCGGGACGCGGGCCCTGGGGGGGGGGGTAGCAATGCCACCGGAGCGTCGCACTAGGCCCTCATACATGCGGGGTGGTCTGGTGGCATGTCCGAAAGAGGCGGAACGCGTCTCCGGGGTGTGGCCCCCCTCACGGACGGCGATGACACGGTAGTAGACGTTCTACGGTAACGATGCGGCATGAATATTATTAAATACTCGGAGCGCGATAAAATCATGAGTTTTTTTTGCACGACGTGGGCACATGTGCTATAGGAACGATGGTATTTTTTCATAATTTTTTGTGATGGAGAAGTATCCGAAAAATTCCCTCTACGCGGATTGCCCTTCGCGTGTCTACGGCTGTGGCCGGCGGCCTCCGGGGGCTAGCATGCCGCCAAATCTTGCGTAGGCGGCCTCTCACAAGTCTGGAAGTGTTGTGGCGGTTGCAAACGCCCGACACGCGTGTCCGGGGTGTGCCCCCCCTCACGGACGGCGCCGCCGCCGGCACCTGGAGGGGGGAAACGGACGCATCGGGTCTACACGGAGGGGATCTTGCTGTGGGTCTGGCCCGGTTGTTGCTCCAAAGTGTTCCTATGGACTGACCTAACACAACCGTGTGGGGAGGTCCGCTGGTCAAAGCCCGTCCGTGCAAAGTCAAAGGGCTAGATCCCGTGGTCAAACGCTACAGGGTTAGGCGGGATGCGGGCCCTGGGGGTAGCAATGCCACCGGAGCGTCGCACCGGGCCCTCATACATGCGGGGTGGTCTGATGGCATGTCCGAAGAGGCGGCACGCGTCTCCGGGGTGTGGCCCCCCTCACGGACGGCGATGACACAGTAGTAGACGTTCTGCGGTAATGATGCGGCGTGAATATTATTAAATACTCGGAGCGCGATAAAATCATGAGTTTTTTTGCACGACGTGGGCACATGTGCTATAGGAACGATGGTATTTTTTCATAATTTTTGGTGATGGAGAAGTATCCGAAAAATTCCCTCTACGCGGATTGCCCTTCGCGCGTCTACGGCTGTGGCCGGCGGCCTCCGGGGGCTAGCATGCCGCCAAATCTTGCGTAGGCGGCCTCTCACAAGTCTGGAAGTGTTGTGGCGGCTGCAAACGCCCGGCACGCGTGTCCGGGATGTGCCCCCCCTCACGGACGGCGCCGCCGCCGGCACCTGGAGGGGGGAAATGGACGCGTCGGGTCTACACGGAGGGGATCTTGCTGTGGGTCTGGCCCGGTTGTTGCTCCAAAGTGTTCCTATGGCCTGACCTAACACAACCGTGTGGGGAGGTCCGCTGGTCAAAGCCCGTCCGTGCAAAGTCAAAGGGCTAGATCTCGTGGTCAAACGCTACAGGGTTAGGCGGGACGGGGGCCCTGGGGGGGGTAGCAATGCCACCGGAGCATCGCACCGTGCCCTCATACATGCGGGGTGGTGTGGTGGCATGTCCGAAGAGGCGGCACGCGTCTCCGGGGCGTGGCCCCCCCTCACGGACGGCGATGACACGGTAGTAGACGTTCTGCGGCAACGATGCGGCGTGAATATTATTAAATACTCGGAGCGCGATAAAATCATGAGTTTTTTTGCACGACGTGGGCACATGTGCTATAGGAACTATGGTATTTTTTCATAATTTTTGGTGATGGAGAAGTATCCGAAAAATTCCCTCTACGCGGATTGCCCTTCGCGCGTCTACAGCTGTGGCCGGCGGCCTCCGGGGGCTAGCATGCCGCCAAATCTTGCGTAGGCGGCCTCTCACAAGTCTGGAAGTGTTGTGGCGGTTGCAAACGCCCGGCACGCGTGTCCGAGGTGTGCCCCCCCACGGACGGCGCCGCCGCCGGCACCTGGAGGGGGGAAACGGACGCGTCGGGTCTACACGGAGGGGATCTTGCTGTGGGTCTGGCCCGATTGTTGCTCCAAAGTGTTCCTATGGGCTGACCTAACACAACCGGGCGGGGAGGTCCGCTGGTCAAAGCCCGTCCGTGCAAAGTCAAAGGGCTAGATCCCGTGGTCAAACGCTACAGGGTTAGGCGGGATGGGAGCCCTGGGGGGGGGGGGGTAGCAATGCCACCGGAGCGTCGCACCGGGCCCTCATACATGCGGGGTGGTGTGGTGGCATGTCCGAAGAGGCGGCACGCGTCTCCGGGGCGTGCCCCCCCCTCACGGACGGCGATGACACGGTAGTAGACGTTCCGTTGGCCTCCTCCACACTCATTCCCCATCTCGCCCACCCTCCCCCTACCCGCGCCCCGCCGCCGCCACCACCCTATTCATACCCTCACCCCACCACCACCCCCCGTCCGCCCTGCCACCTCTCCAGGCCGGTTCACGCTGCCCCGAACACGCGCCCTCCGGCCTCTCCTGCTCGGCCTCAGTGCCGCCCTGACCCCGCGCCCTCCGGCACCCCCGGCCCTCACACGGACAGCGCCGTCACGGACACCCCCTTCACGGAGGGTATAGGAAGGCTAGTGTGTAATTAACATAGTGGAAACACAACCTTTTTTAGAAAAAGAATAGTGTTGTTGCATAAAAAAAGAAATATACCTATGCCTACAGCTTAGCCGTCGGCATATATGCCACGTGGCATGTTTTATGTATGCCTTATCCACTCGCGGCCACCCTCCTCCACTCGTTCTCTCCCACACCCGCAGCCTCCTCTCGCTAGCTGCACCCCGCCGCCTCGACCCGCATCGTCCGCCGACTGCCACTCGCCGCTGCTCCACCCGCGCTGCTCCCCGCCGCTCGCTCCACCCGTGCCGCTCCCCGCCGCCCGCCGCAGCCGCCCGCGCCTCTCCCCGCCTCCACCCCAACCCTCTCCGCCCCCTTGGGCCGCCGCCGTCCACCCGTCCCGCGCCGACCCCGCCCCGGCCTCCCCCAACCCCACCCCGACCCCACACCGCCGTCGTCCACCAGCCTTGCGCCGACCCCGTCTCGCGCCGCCGCCGGTCGCAGGGCTCCCCGCGCCTGGCTCGGCCTCCCGGAGCCCGCAGGCCGCCCCGACGAGCACGCGTGGGCGCGGCTTCGGCCGGCCCTGCTCGTCCACCGCCGTGCCCTTGAGCCCCAGTGAGCACCTCCCTCCACCGCCGGACGCCGCCTTTCCCCCCCAGCCCCAGTGAGCACCCCTCCCACAAACCATTGTTGCCATTGCTCGTGTTCATGCTGGCTTAGATAGATGCTAGATAGATGGATGGATGCTAGATGAATAGATAGATGGATGGATATTTAGATACATACTAGATAGTTTTGTGTAGTTTTATTAGGTATTTAGATACATACTAGATAGTTTTTACTAAGTTTGTGAATATAGATGAATTAGATGTTGGGCAAGTTTGTGATAGATGGATGAATATTGGTCAAGTTAGTGTTTTGGTCATGTTGATTCATATATAAGAAGCAAATCGAGGCACTTGGTTTCTAAAATACTTAATAAAGATTTTTTTTTGCAATTTGACATGTTGTTTCATGTCGATTCATAATGTTGTGCCAAATGGTTAATGTGAGGTGAAGACCTAATTTTTTTCACTTGGTCGAATTAACAGGATTTGTGGTGTTCCATCTTCGTGGAGTGACCGTCGGCGTTGGAGGTGTTGGTCCACGATCGTCCCTCCTTTGATCGACTGCATCCTCTACATCGGAGGGTGAGCAGCAATTCCATGACCTCGTCCACTTTTTCCATGTCACTAGATTACATTTTCACATCAAGTCGCGTAACCTAGGTCTCCCGTCCGAAAGGGTTGTATCAATAAATATGCATTCAATTGCATATTTATCACCGCATCTCTTTCGGATTGTCCAGCGCTTTCCACGGACAGCCCGAGGATGTGTAGATTGGGTACGTTGTTCATGCTCTACCCCGTTCTGAGACAGGATTTCGGCGGTGCCTCCCTGTTGTTCTCCGGATGCACATTCTCTCGGCATTTTGCCGAGACGTGTATTTGGAGAACAGCGGGAGGTGCTGCCGAAATTTTGTCTCGGAATGGGGTAGAGCATGGACAACGTACTCAATCTACACATTCTCGGGTGGGATTAGGACCCATCTTTACCTATTAGAGATGTAGGTGGATTAAATGTCGTTTCTCGTCAACCTTGTAAAAAAATAAAATATTGATGTGAGTAATTTAAATGAATCCTTAATTTTGTTGTGTGGCTTCCAATAAAGCAGAGATGGCAGATAATCAGTGGATGTATAGTGGGTTTTTCCGTCGGAATCAAGTAACAACAGAGTGGGTCGAGAAAACTGATGTGTTTTTGAAAGAGATATTCCGTAGTCCAATGAGGATGGTGCCAGAATGCCCGTGTGCCAGATGTAAGAGACGTATCCGCAGAGATAAGAGTGAGATGACTAAGCACCTTCGCACGCATGGATTTATGCCCAACTTTAATATGCCGATAAACTTTGCCCAGCGGGACCGTGGTAGAGAGGATGTGATACGACAACGCGTTGCTGGTTATGAGGACGATGGGGTTAGAGACATGCTAGATGATGTCTTTGCTGCACAGCCGACACCTCCGTCACATTCAGCGAATGAACCGGAGGAAACCGCAAAGGCCTTCCTGGAAATCTTGGCCTCGTCAAAGAAACCTCTCTATGAGGGTGCCAAGCTGTCTGTGTTGGATGCCATCTCGCAACTGATGGCAGTCAAGGCTGAGTACGGCTGTAGCCGAGGTTGCTTCGAAGCATTTCTGGGAGTATGGGCTAACAGCCTGCCTGAGGGCCATGAACTGCCGAAAACCATGTACGCTACGAAGAAAATCATGAAGGCGCTCTCCATGGACTATGAGAAAATACATGTTTGTCCAAAGAATTGCCTTTTGTTTAGGCATGAGTATGCGGATGACAAGTACTGTAGGAAGTGCGGTTCCTCTCGGTATATTGAGGTGGTCGATAAGCATGGTTAGAAGCAGCAGCTAAAAATCCCTGTGAAGGTTCTTCGGTATCTTGATTTTATAAAAAGACTGCAGCGCCTTTTCATCACCGAGGAGTCTGCCAAAATGATGAAGTGGCACAAGGAAGGGAAAAGGTACAATCCAAAAAAATTGTACATCCATCAGGAGGTGAAGCATGGAAGTCATTCGATATAGAGTACCCGGAGGAAGCAGCCGAGGCTGGGAATGTCAGAATTGCTATAACAGGTGATGGGTTCAATCCATATGGTATGTCGTCTAATCCATACAGCTGTTGGCCCGTATTTGTTATTCCGCTCAATCTCCCTCCCGGCGCCATAATGCAACGCAAGACCATGTTCCTGTCGCTTATAATTCCGGGGCCTGAATATCCGGGGAAGAATTTGAGTGTGTTTATGCAGCCGTTGGTGGATGATTTGCACCATTCTTGGTACTTCCCGAGGTTGACATACGAACGACATCTGCAGAAAAATTTCTTGATGAAGTTTGGCTACAATATTGCATGCATGACTTTCCCGGTTATGCCTTGTTCTGCGGATGGTGTACAAGTGGAAAGATGCCTTGCCCAGTGTGCATGCAGGCCTTGATTTTCATTTGGCTGAAGAAGGGTGGCAAGTATGTTGCATTTGACCTGCATCGACAGTTCCTCCCTCCAGACCATCCTGATAGGGAAGACAAGAAGAACTTCACAAAAGGCAAAGTTGTCCATGAAGTAAACGAGATTCCAACGTTTTCTGGTGCGGATGTGCTTGCTCAGCTGAAAGCTCTTAAGCCTGCCGGTGAAGGGAAAGGCAAAGGCAAAGGCAAAGGCAAAGCCACAGGCGAAGATGAGGGCGAGGGCAAAGGAAAAGGTAAAGGGAAAAAAATTTGAAGGATATGGTGAGACGCACAACTGGACTCACATTACCCCCTTCACGCAGCTTCCCTATTTTAAGGACCTCAAACTTCCATACAACATAGACGTGATGCACACCGAAAAGAATGTCACAGAGTCCCTTTTTCACACGATCCTCAACATTCCTGATAAGACAAAGGATAATGTTAATGCTAGAGTTGATCAACAGAATATTTGTGATAGACCACGTCTACACATGCAGCCTCCCACAGGCAGTCGAAAATCTTGGTTCAAGCCAGATGCTGACTTCGTACTTAAAAAGGATCATAAGATGGAGGCATTCAAGTGGCTGAAACACATCATGAAGTTCACTGATGGTTATGCATCGAATATAAGTAAGGGGGTCAATCTTTCAACGGGCAGAGTGACCGGGCTCAAGAGTCATGACTATCATGTATGGATTGAGCGGATTATGCTGGTGATGGTTCGGGGCTATGTTCCTGAGCATGTCTGGCGTGTGCTTGCGGAGTTAAGCCATTTCTTCCACACGCTTTGTGCTAAAGAAGTATGTCCTGAGAAGATAAAAGAAATGCATAAGAAGGCGCCAGAGTTGATATGCAAGCTAGAGAAGATCTTCCCGCCAGGCTTCTTTACTCCGATGACACATCTCATTTTGCACCTCCCGAACGAGGTATTGTTGGGGGGCCCTGTGCAGAATCGTTGGCAGTACGGCCCTGAGAGACAGAACAAGCATCTGAGACAGAAATGTGGAAACAAAGCTAAGATTGAAGCTTCCATAGCTGAGGCAGTTATCCTAGAGGAGGTGGCAGACCTCAGGACAGCCTACTATCCGGACCATGTTCCCATGTTGCACAATAAGGTGTCTCGATACAATACAGAAGAACCCAAGTATAAACCCAACTTGCCTCTATTCATCGGGCAAGGTGGTAGGGCTGGATGCTCGAAACCTTATGTCATGCCACGAGATGAGTGGGAGGATGTCATGTTTTATATCTTGCACAACATCAAGGAAGTTGAGGATGAGTGGATGAGGTAATACCTTTGCACCATTCTTTTAGTCAATTCGTTATGTTCACTTTGCCTAGTTCTTATACCGCTTTTCTTATTGTAGTCGATTCATTGAAGAAGAATGGACGGGAATGCTGCCTCCTACTGAAGCGGAGGCACTTGCTCTTCTCCGAAAGGGTGCTGATGGAAGGAAAAATTTCGTTGCGTGGTTCATGGAGAAAGTAATTTTTCACACTTCCCTATTACCTATTTCAATTAAACTCATGCAACCTATAATTTCAATTAAACTTGTAGGGAAATGATCCGACCGAATCAATGGATGAATAATTGAGATGGGTTTCCATGGGTTTTGACCCTGTCGTCATGACATGCCAAAAGTATGATGTGAATGGGTATCGCTTCCATACAGAGGAGCACCAGAACAGTCGGCCTAATCCCAAAACCATAAATACCGGAGTCTTCACTGAAGGAGATAATAAAGTAGATTACTATGGAAGGGTAGGAAAAATATACGAGCTTACATTCAAACGTGGCCGCGAACACCTAAGTCTCACTGTGTTCAAATGCCGATGGTTCGACCCCAAAAAGGGTCTGAGACATACGCCTTCTGTTGGTTTAGTTGAAGTTAAACCATCAACCGTCTATGCCGGAGCTGATCTCTTTATCGCCGCTACCCAGGCCACACAAGTATATTATCTGCCTTACCCATGCCAGAAAGAGTAGAAGGTGTCGCCGCATGGTAAGCTACCGGACCCGAACGATGATGATTACTACAACATAAACCCCATGACATACGAGGGAGTGTTCTATCAAGAGGAACATGATGACGTGGTCCGAAACAACGAGGATGATGACTTGGGTTATGTTGACCTGGACCCAAACGACGACGACGCACGGATTGATGGTGAGCAGTTGTGAATCAAAGAGACATAATTATGCTTGAAAAGTTAAATGAAGACGCTGACGATGAGGAAGAGCCTCACGTCCGTCAGACAACGAAGAAGATATGCGTGATAGTGATGATGAGACCGGTCCACAAATAGATTACAATAGTGATGATTCATATGGGTTCTAGAAAATGTAAGTTCTTTTAATGATCATTACAATAGTATGCTTAATGTGCTCTTCTGGTATTAATGTTTTTCCTGTATGCTTGTTTAATTGATATCCTTACTAATTGTTTATTCTCTTCTCAATGCAGGTTTGCTAATCATGGGCAAGTCCAGCGACGCCAGTTTCCTCAGTAAGTTCAAAGGACTTACTCGGAGTGGACGAGCCCACAAGGTTCCCTCCCGACTACGCGAGGATGACACCTCACAGGGAGGTGGAGGGGTCAGGGGAGGAGACCCTAGAGGAGGAGGCGGTGGGGGGAGAGCCCCTAGAGGAGGAGGAGGTGGGGGGAGATGCAGCCGGGGCAAAAAACTCCGGGCCGTGTCCGAAATAGGAGGGTCTTCTTCGATGCCCTCCTATACAGAGGCACCTTCTGAGTCTGAGGAGGAGGAGTATGTTCCTGATGGTGAGGAGGAGGAGGGCGAGGAGGAGGAGGCCGAGGAGGAGGGTGAGGAGGAGGGCGAGGAGGGTGGAGGGGATGTTGATCCCGAGTTGTGGGGTGACTTGCCACCGGGTGCTCCGCAGGGGTGGCTGCGTGGTAATGCCGGACTACCTACACCACCTTCTATCGAGGAGCACAAGTGGCTCATTGAACCTGTGGGGACAGAGTAAGTGCCTCTCAATCATATTTTCAACACATGGCAACATTTTCTTATTGTACACATGGCAATCATTTGATTCTTCTGCAGAAACTGGATCCTTCGCGGAAAGGGCCGTAAACCGAACGGCCTTATCACTGTCCTGTTGAAGGAGTTTTGGCCTGGCCTATTCTGCCCGCGGCCAGACAGGGACCTGCAGCTGCGGGTTTTGGCCACGAGCTGGGCCCACTACGAGGCTTGCAGCAACGCGGAGTATGGGACGACCGCTAAGGCCGTGATCACCAAATTTTGGGTAAGTTCTCTTCTGAATCACTTGTCTTCAGTTTCGTTCATAGTTTATCATTGAATCACTCAACTCATGCCTTGTTTGCTTCTGGTTCATGCATGATTGCAGCAACTCTATAGAGTTCTTGACGAGCACAAGGCCAGAGCTGACGTGGTCTTGCTTGCGGCTGCGAAGAAGAAAGCTCGTCAGTTGCAGTACGAGGTGCACTGGGTTGCCGTCTCGCAGTACTACCACATCTACCTGCAACAAAAGATGACCAAAACTCAAGCGCAGAGGCAACGACTTACCTTGAACAGGGAGCAGTTCATGATGGTAACTATTACTAACTTATCATTGTTTCAAGCATTCAACTATATGTTTCGTGCTCACATGTCATGCTTCCAAAATTTGCATAGGTTGTTCCTCGTTGGTGCTATGGAAGGCATGACGATGGGAGTTGGTGGATAGGTGGCTCGGCGACGATGCAGAGTTTGCTGCCAAGAGCATCAAAGGCCCGGGCTAACCGTGGAAAAGACGGGACACACGGCCAAGGAAACAGGAACCACTGGGGCTTCAAGGCCATGAAGGTATATCTATATGCATGATGCATTTTTGTTCTTCTTTACCGTCATGTTCTTATGTATGGCTAACTTCTGTTTGACGTTGCAGGAGGACAAGTTGAAGAGGCCGCTCTCAGACATTGAGTCGTGGAAGCTGGCCCGCGAGCGGAGTCATCCCAAGGAGGGCGAGAGCCAGTACTACGGCAAGACCGAGGAGCACCTGGAGTCTTACACTCAGCACTATCAGAAGTTGCATCCGGATGTTCCTGTTCCTGAGGTCGCCCAGTCTCAGATCGACGACACGGCGGTGGTGGCCATCCAGGGGAAGTCACATGGCCGGTATCCGTGTTTCGATGGCTTGATAACTCCTTCGATCTCGTACACACGGCTTCGGTCTACCAACCCGAGCCAGTTAGAGAGTACGGGGCGTTCACAGACTCCCTTAGCCCGCCAGCATGCTGTAAGTACTTCCCCTTTATCTTTTTCTCTCTAGCATTCTCAGTTCATTTTCAGCATTGCTCACTTAGAAACAACCTAATTATGTAGGCATATAAGGCCTTTGTCGAGCATAGGAATCTCGAGGTGCGAGAGTATCTTGCAACGAGTGAAGGCAAATGATGATTACAACCGTCAGATGATGGCGGTTAGTTTTGCCCTCTTAAAACCAAGCTAAATTTTTGCACTTTCATTCCTTCTGACCTTCTAGTTTGCTTGTTTAACTAACATTCCAGGCTATGTTGGCGTCTTGGAGTAACCGCACGGATCCACCACAAATGGGACCCCCACCACCACCTGCGGGAGAACCCCCACACGTGCCCACGTTCGATGAATGGGTGGCACTAGGCAGTGATGGTCCGGTTAGTACATTTGCCTAACTACTGGCAAACTAGTTCTCGTTCATTCAACACTATCATATCATATTTACCGTTAGAATCTTTTCTGAAACATGTAGGGGACCGGTGGCTCGACTACTGCTCCGTCGACCCCAGTCACTCCGATCTGGCAGAGTGATGGTGGTCGCGGGTGGCGGTTTTGGCGGAGGTGGTCTTGGTGGTGGTGGTTTTGGCGGAGGTGGTCTTGGTGGTGGTGGTTTTGGCGGAGGTGGTCTTGCTTGATGTCGATGATGATTCCGTGCATGTGGCCGTCGTGCCATGCCTTTCATGTTGCTACTTTTATGATGTTCCATGTCTTGCACTACTTTTATGTTCATGAACTTCCGCCGGTGATGATCTTTAGATGATGATGATGAACTTGACTATGTTTAGATGATGATGATGAACTTGAGTATGTTTAGATGATGAACTGTCATATTTCTGCATAATTCCATATTATTCTGCTTTTAAATGCTGTCAAATGAATTGAAACAGAGAAAAACAGGGAAAATAAAATAAAAAAAACTATGCCTACGGCAAAGCCGTCGGCATATATAAGCCCAGGAGTTACCAGGGCTTGCCACGTGGCAGATCTATGCCTACGGCAAAGCCGTCGGCATAGATGAAAATCTATGCCGACGGCATTGCCGTAGGCATAGCCCTGCCGCCAGGAGAAACCAGGGAAAGACACGTGGCAGGACTATGCCTATGGCAAAGCCGTCGGCATAGATTCCATCTATGCCTACGGCTTTGCCATAGGCATAGCACTGCCACCAGGAGCACCATGGGACGCCACGTGGCAGAGGTACGCCGACGGCTAGGCCATCGGCATAGATTTCTCCGAAAGGGTGCTGATGGAAGGAAAAATTTCGTTGCGTGGTTCATGGAGAAAGTAATTTTTCACACTTCCCTATTACCTATTTCAATTAAACTCATGCAACCTATAATTTCAATTAAACTTGTAGGGAAATGATCCGACCGAATCAATGGATGAAGAATTGAGATGGGTTTCCATGGGTTTTGACCCTGTCGTCATGACATGCCAAAAGTATGATGTGAATGGGTATCGCTTCCATACAGAGGAGCACCAGAACAGTCGGCCTGATCCCAAAACCATAAATACCGGAGTCTTCACTGAAGGAGATAATAAAGTAGATTACTACGGAAGGGTAGGAAAAATATACGAGCTTACATTCAAACGTGGCCGCGAACACCTAAGTCTCACTGTGTTCAAATGCCGATGGTTCGACCCCAAAAAGGGTCTGAGACATACGCCTTCTGTTGGTTTAGTTGAAGTTAAACCATCAACCGTCTATGCCGGAGCTGATCTCTTTATCGCCGCTACCCAGGCCACACAAGTATATTATCTGCCTTACCCGTGGTGTCGCCGCATGGTAAGCTACCGGACCCGAACGATGATGATTACTACAACATAAACCCCATGACATACGAGGGAGTGTTCTATCAAGAGGAACATGATGACGTGGTCCGAAACAACGAGGATGATGACTTGGGTTATGTTGACCTGGACCCAAACGACGACGACGCACGGATTGATGGTGAGGCAGTTGTGAATCAAAGAGACATAATTATGCTTGAAAAGTTAAATGAAGACGCTGACGATGAGGAAGAGCCTCCACCTCCGTCAGACAACGAAGAAGATATGCGTGATAGTGATGAGAGACCGGTCCACAAATAGATTACAATAGTGATGATTCATATGGGTTCTAGAAAATGTAAGTCTTTTAATTACAATAGTATGGCTTAATTGCTCTTCTGGTATTAATGTTTCCTGTATGCTTGTTAATTGATATCCTTACTAATTGTTTATTCTCTTCTCAATGCAGGTTTTGCTAATCATGGGCAAGTTCCAAGCGGCGCCAGTTTCCTCAGTAAATTCAAAGGACTTACTCGGAGTGGACGAGCCCACAAGGTTCCCTCCCGACTACGCGAGGATGACACCTCACAGGGAGGTGGAGGGGTCGGGGGAGGAGACCCTAGAGGAGGAGGCGGTGGGGGGAGAGCCCCTAGAGGAGGAGGAGGTGGGGGGAGAGGTAGCCGAGGCAAAAAACTCCGGGCCGTGTCCGAAATAGGAGGGTCTTCTTCGATGCCCTCCTATACAGAGGCACCTTCTGAGTCTGAGGAGGAGGAGTATGTTCCTGATGGCGAGGAGGAGGAGGGTGAGGAGGAGGAGGGCGAGGAGGAGGAGGCCGAGGAGGAGGGTGAGGAGGAGGGCGAGGAGGGTGGAGGGGATGTTGATCCCGAGTTGTGGGGTGACTTGCCACCGGGTGCTCCGCAGGGGTGGCTGCGTGGTAATGCCGGACTACCTACACCACCTTCTATCGAGGAGCACAAGTGGCTCATTGAACCTGTGGGGACAGAGTAAGTGCCTCTCAATCATTTTTCAACACATGACAACATTTTCTTATTGTACACATGGCAATCATTTGATTCTTTTGCAGAAACTGGATCCTTCGCGGAAAGGGCCGTAAACCGAACGGCCTTATCACTGTCCTGTTGAAGGAGTTTTGGCCTGGCCTATTCTGCCCGCGGCCAGACAGGGACCCGCAGCTGCGGGTTTTGGCCACGAGCTGGGCCCACTACGAGGCTTGCAGCAACGCGGAGTACGGGACGGACCGCTAAGGCCGTGATCACCAAATTTTGGGTAAGTTCTCTTCTGAATCACTTGTCTTCAGTTTCGTTCATAGTTTATCATTGAATCACTCAACTCATGCCTTGTTTGCTTCTGGTTTATGCATGATTGCAGCAACTCTATAGAGTTCTTGACGAGCACAAGGCCAGAGCCGACGTGGTCTTGCTTGCGGCTGTGAAGAAGAAAGTGTTGGGTAACGTAGTAATTTCAAAAAATTTCCTATGCACACGCAAGATCATGGTGATGCATAGCAACGAGAGGGGAGAGTGTTGTCTACGTACCCTCGTAGACCGAAGCGGAAGCGTTGACGCAACGTAGAGGAAGTAGTCGTACGTCTTCCCGGTCCAACCGATCCAAGCACCGTTACTCCGGCACCTCCGAGTTCTTGGCACACGTTCAGCTCGATGACGCTCCCCGGGCTCCGATCCAGCAAAGCTTCGGGGAGGAGTTCCGTCAGCACGACGGCGTGGTGACGATCTTGATGTTCAACCGTCGCAGGGCTTCGCCTAAGCACCGCTACAATATGACCGAGGTGGAATATGGTGGAGGGGGGCACCGCACACGGCTAAGGAACGATCACGAAGATCAACTTGTGTGTCTAGGGTGCCCCCTGCCCCGTATATAAAGGAGCCAAGGGGGAGGGGGCGGCCGGCCAGGAGGAGGCGCAGGAGGAGTCCTACTCCCTCGGGAGTAGGACTCCCCCCCAATCCTAGTTGGAATAGGATTCCCCGAGGGGGAAGAGAGAGAGGGGGCCGGCCACCTCTCCTTGTCCTAATAGGACTAGGGGAGGGGGGAGGCGCGCGGCCCACCTTTGGGCTGCCCCTTTCTCCTTTCCACTAAAGCCCACTAAGGCCCATATAGCTCCCGGGGGGTTCCGGTAACCTCCCGGTACTCCGGTAAAATCCCGATTTCACCCGGAACACTTCCGATACCAAACATAGGCTTCCAATATATCAATCTTTATGTCTCGACCATTTCGAGACTCCTCGTCATGTCCGTGATCACATCCGGGACTCCGAACAACCTTCGGTACATCAAAATGCATAAACTCATAATAACTGTCATCGTAACGTTAAGCGTGCGGACCCTACGGGTTCGAGAACAATGTAGACATGACCGAGACACGTCTCCGGTCAATAACCAATAGCGGAACCTGGATGCTCATATTGGCTCCTACATATTTTACGAAGATCTTTATCGGTCAGACCGCATAACAACATACGTTGTTCCCTTTGTCATCGGTATGTTACTTGCCCGAGATTCGATCGTCGGTATCTCAATACCTAGTTCAATCTCGTTACCGGCAAGTCTCTTTTTACTCGTTCCGTAATACATCATCTCACAACTACCATATTAGTTGTAATGCTTGCAAGGCTTATGTGATGTGCATTACCGAGAGGGGCAGAGATACCTCTCCGACAATCGGAGTGACAAATCCTAATCTCGAAATACGCCAACCCAACATCTACCTTTGGAGACACCTGTAATGCTCCTTTATAATCACCCAGTTACGTTGTGACGTTTGGTAGCACACAAAGTGTTCCTCCGGCAAACGGGAGTTGCATAATCTCATAGTCATAGGAGCAACATGTATAAGTCATGAAGAAAGCAATAGCAACATACTAAATGATCGGGTGCTAAGCTAATGGAATGGGTCATGTCAATCAGATCATTCAACTAATGATGTGATCCCGTTAATCAAATAACAACTCTTTGTCCATGGTTAGGAAACATAACCATCTTTGATTAACGAGCTAGTCAAGTAGAGACATACTAGTGACACTCTGTTTGTCTATGTATTCACACATGTATTATGTTTCCGGTTAATACAATTCTAGCATGAATAATAAACATTTATCATGATATAAGGAAATAAATAATAACTTTATTATTGCCTCTAGGGCATATTTCCTTCAGTCTCCCACTTGCACTAGAGTCAATAATCTAGATCACATCGCCATGTGATTTAACATCAATAGTTCACATCTTTATGTGATTGGTTCACATCTCCATGTGACTAACACCCAAAGGGTTTACTAGATTCAATAATCTAGTTCACATCGCTATGTGATTAAGACCCAAAAAGTGATCATGTTTTGCTTCTGAGAGAAGTTTAGTCAACGGGTCTGCCATATTCAGATCCGCATGTATTTTGCAAATTTCTATGTCAACAATGCTCTGCATGGAGCTACTCTAGCTAATTGCTCCCACTTTCAATATGTATCCAGATTGAGACTTAGAGTCATCTGGATCAGTGTCAAAACTTGCATCGACGTAACCCTTTACGACGAACCTTTTGTCACCTCCGTAATCGAGAAACATATCCTTATTCCAGTAAGGATAATTTTGACCGCTGTCCATTGATCTACTTCTAGATCACTATTGTACTCCCTCTCTTAACACAGTGTATGGTATACAATAGATCTGGTACACAGCATGGCATACTTTATAGAACCTATGACTGAGGCATAGGGAATGACTTTCATTCTCTTTCTATCTTCTGCCGTGGTCGGGCTTTGAGTCTTACTCAACTTCACACCTTGTAACACAGGCAAGAAACTTTTTCTTTGACTGTTCCATTTTGAACTACTTCAAAATCTTGTCAAGGTATGTACTCATTGAAAAAACTTATCAAGCGTCTTGATCTATCTCTATAGATCTTGATACTCAATATGTAAGCAACTTCACCGAGGTCTTTCTTTGAAAAACTCCTTTCAAACACTCCTTTATGCTTTGCAGAATAATTCTACATTATTTCCGATCAACAATATGTCATTCACATATACTTATCAGAAATGTTGTAGTGCTCCCACTCACTTTCTTGTAAATACAGGCTTCACCGCAAGTCTGTATAAAACTATATGCTTTGATCAACTTATCAAAGCGTATATTCCAACTCCGAGATGCTTGCACCAGTCCATAAATGGATCACTGGAGCTTGCATATTTTGTTAGCACCTTTAGGATTGACAAAACCATCTTGTTGCATCACATACAACTCTTCTTTAATAAATCCATTAAGGAATGCAGTTTTGTTTATCCATTTGCCAGATTTCATAAAATGCGGCAATTGCTAACATGATTCGGACAGACTTAAGCATAGATACGAGTGAGAAACTCTCATCGTAGTCAACACCTTGAACTTGTCGAAAACCTTTTGCGACAATTCTAGCTTTGTAGATAGTAACACTACTATCCGTGTCCGTCTTCCTCTTGAAGATCCATTTATTATTAATGGCTTGCTAATCCTCGGGCAAGTCCACCGAAGTCCACACTTTGTTCTCATACATGGATCCTATCTCAGATTTCATGGCCTCAAGCCATTTATCGGAATCTGGGCTCATCATCGCTTCCTCATAGTTCGTAGGTTCGTCATGGTCAAGTAACATGACCTCCAGAATAGGATTATCGTACCACTCTGGTGCGGATCTCACTCTGGTTTACCTACGAGATTCGGTAGTAACTTGATCTGAAGTTACATGATCATCATCATTAGCTTCCTCACTAATTGGTGTAGTAGTCACAGGAACAGATTTCTGTGATGAACTATTTTCCAATAAGGGAGAAGATACAATTACCTTATCAAGTTTTCTACTTTCCTCCCACTCACTTCTTTCGAGAGAAACTCCTTCTCTAGAAAGGATCCATTCTTAGCAACGAATGTCTTGCCTTCGGATCTGTGATAGAAGGTGTACCCAACTGTCTCCTTTTGGGTATCCTATGAAGACATATTTCTCCGATTTGAGTTTGAGCTTATCGAGATGAAACTTTTTCACATAAGCATCGCAACTCCAAACTTTAAGAAACGACAGCTTAGGTTTCTTGCCAAACCATAGTTCACACGGTGTCGTCTCAACGGATTTAGATGGTGCCCTATTTAACGTGAATGCAGCTGTCTCTAATGCATAACCCCAAAACGATAGTGGTAGATCGGTAAGAGACATCATAGATCGCACTATATCTAATAAAGTACGGTTATGACGTTCGGACACACCATTACACTATGGTGTTCCAGGTGGCGTGAGTAGTGAAACTATTTCACATTGTTTTAATTGAAGGCCAAACTCGTAACTCAAATATTTTACCTCTGCAATCATATCGTAGAAACTTTTATTTTCTTGTCACGATGATTTTCCACTTCACTCTGAAATTCTTTGAACTGTTCAAATGTTTCAGACTTATGTTTCATCAAGTAGATATCCCCATATCTGCTCAAATCATCTGTGAAGGTCAGAAAATAATGATACCTGCTGCAAGCCTTAATATTCATCGGACCACATACATCAGTATGTATGATTTCCAACAAATCTGTTGCTTGCTTCATTGTTCCGGAGAACGGCGTTTTAGTCATCTTGCCCATAAGGCATGGTTCGCAAGCATCAAGTGATTCATAATCAAGTGATTCCAAAAGCCCATCAGCATGGAGTTTCTTCATGCGCTTTACACCAATATGACTTAAACGGCAGTGCCACAAATAAGTTGCACTATCATTATTAACTTTGCATCTTTTGGTTTCAATATTATGAATATGTGTATCACTATGATCGAGATCCAACGAACTTGTTTCATTGGGTGTATGACCATCGAAGGTTTTATTCATGTAAACAGAACAACAATTATTCTCTGACTTTAATGAATAACCGTATTGCAATAAACATGATCAAATCATATTCATGCTCAACAAAAAAACCAAATAACATTTATTTAGGTTCAACACTAATCCCGAAAATATAGGGGAGTGTGCGATGATGATCATATCAATCTTGGAACTACTTCCAACACACATCGTCACTTCACCCTTAACTAGTCTCTGCTTATTCTGCAACTCCTGTTTCGAGTTACTACTCTTAGCAACTGAACTAGCATCAAATACTGAGGGGTTGCTATAAACACTAGTAAAGTACACATCAATAACATGTATATCAAATATACTTATGTTCACTTTGCCATCCTTCTTATCCGCCAATCACTTGGGGTAGTTCTGCTTCCAGTGACCAGTCCCTTTGCAGTAGAAGCACTTAGTCTCAGGCTTAGGACCAGACTTGGGCTTCTTCACATGAGCAGCAACTTGCTTGCTGTTTTTCTTGAAGAACCCCTTTTTCCTTTTGCCCTTTTCTTGAAACTAGTGATCTTGTCAACCATCAACACTTGATGCTCTTTCTTGATTTCTACCTTCATCGATTTCATCATCATGAAAAGCTCAGGATTTGTTTTCGTCATCCCTTGCATACTATAGTTCATCACGAAGTTCTACTAACTTGGTGATGGTGACTAGAGAATTCTGTCAATCACTATCTTATCTGGAAGATTAACTCCCACTTGATTCAAGCGATTGTAGTAACCAGACAATCTGAGCACATGCTCACTAGTTGAGCGATTCTCCTCCATCTTTTAGCTATAGAACTTGTTGGAGACTTCATATCTCTCAACTTGGGTATTTGCTTGAAATATTAACTTCAACTCCTGGAACATCTCATATGGTCCATGACGTTCAAAACGTCTTTGAAGTCCCGATTCTAAGCCGTTAAGCATGGCGCACTAAACTATCAAGTAGTCATCATACTGAGCTAGCCAAACTTTCATAACGTCTGCATCTGCTCCTGCAATAGGTCTGTCACCTAGCGGTGCATCAAGGACATAATTCTTCTATGCAGCAATGAGGATAAACCTCAGATCACGGATCCAATCCGCATCATTGCTACTAACATCTTTCAACACAATTTTTCTCTAGGAACATATCAAAATAAACATATGAAAGCAACAACGCGAGCTATTGATCTACAACATAGATATGCTAATACTACCAGGACTAAGTTCATGATAAATTAAAGTTCAATTAATCATATTACTTAAGAACTCCCACTTAGATAGACATCCCTCTAATCCTCTAAGTGATCACGTGATCCAAATCAACTAAACCATAACCAATCATCACGTGAAATGGAGTAGCTTTCAATGGTGAACATCACTATGTTGATCATATCTACTATATGATTCACGCTCGACCTTTCGGTCTCAGTGTTCCGAGGCCATATCTGCATATGCTAGGCTCGTCAAGTTTAACCTGAGTATTCTGCGTGTGCAAAACTGGCTTGCACCCGTTGTAGATGGACGTAGAGCTTATCACACCCGATCATCACGTGGTGTCTGGGCACGACGAACTTTGGCAACGGTGCATACTCAGGGAGAACACTTTTATCTTGAAATTTAGTGAGGAATCATCTTATAATGCTACCGTCAATCAAAGCAAGATAAGATGCATAAAAGATAAACATCACATGCAATCAAAATATGTGACATGATATGGCCATCATCATCTTGTGCCTTTGATCTCCATCTCCAAAGCATCGTCATGATTTCCATCGTCACCGGCATGACACCATGATCTCCATCATCTTGATCTATATCAATATGTCGTCACATGGTCGTCTCGCCAACTATTGCTCTTGCAACTATTGCTATCGCATAGCGATAAAGTAAAGCAATTATTTGGCGCTTGCATCTTATGCAATAAAGAGACAACCATAAGGCTTTTGCCAGTTGCCGATAACTTCAACAAAACATGATCATCTCATACAACAACTTATATCTCATCACGTTTTGACCATATCACATCACAACATGCCCTGCAAAAACAAGTTAGATGTCCTCTACTTTGTTGTTGCAAGTTTTATGTGGCTGCTACGGGCTTAAGCAAGAACCAATCTTACCTACGCATCAAAACCACAATGATAGTTTGTCAAGTTGGTGCTGTTTTAACTTTCGCAAGGACCGGGCGTAGCCACACTCGGTTCAACTAAAGTTGGAGAAACTGACACCCGCCAGCCACCTGTGTGCAAAGCACGGCGGTAGAACCAGTCTCGCGTAAGCGTACGCGTAATGTCGGTCCGGGCCGCTTCATCCAACAATACCGCCGAACCAAAGTATGACATGCTGGTAAGCAGTATGACTTATATCGCCCACAACTCACTTGTGTTCTACTCGTGCATATAACATCAAACCATAAAAACCTAGGCTCGGATGCCACTATTGGGTAACGTAGTAATTTCAAAAAAATTCCTACGCACAAGCAAGATCATGGTGATGCATAGCAACGAGAGGGGGGAGTGTTGTCTACGTACCCTCGTAGACCGAAGCGGAAGCGTTGACGCAACATAGAGGAAGTAGTCATACGTCTTCCCGGTCCAACCGATCCAAGCACCGTTACTCCGGCACCTCCGAGTTCTTAGCACACGTTCAGCTCGATGACGCTCCCCGGGCTCCCATCCAGGAAAGCTTCGGGGAGGAGTTCTGTCAGCACGATGGCGTGGTGACGATCTTGATGTTCAACCGTCGCAGGGCTTCGCCTAAGCACCGCTACAATATGACCGAGGTGGAATATGGTGGAGGGGGCACCGCACACGGCTAAGGAACGATCACGAAGATCAACTTGTGTGTCTATGGGGTGCCCCCTGCCTCCGTATATAAAGGAGCCAAGGGGGAGGGGGCGGCCGGCCAAGGAGGGCGCGCCAAGGGAGTCCTACTCCCTCTGGGAGTAGGATTCCCCCCCAATCCTAGTTGGAATAGGATTCCTCGAGGGGGAAAGAGAGAGAGGGGCCGGCCACCTCTCCTTGTCCTAATAGGACTAGGGGAGGGGGGAGGCGCGTGGCCCACCTTGGGCTGCCCCTTTCTCCTTTCCACTAAAGCCCACTAAGGCCCATATAGCTCCCGGGGGGTTCCGGTAACCTCCCGGTACTCCGGTAAAATCCCAATTTCACCCGGAACACTTCCGATATCCAAACATAGGCTTCCAATATATCAATCTTTATGTCTCGACCATTTCGAGACTCCTCGTCATGTCCATGATCACATCCGGGACTCCGAACAATCTTCGGTACATCAAAATGCATAAACTCATAATAACTGTCATCGTAACGTTAAGCGTGCGGACCCTATGGTTCGAGAACAATGTAGACATGACCGAGACACGTCTCCGGTCAATAACCAATAGCGGGACCTGGATGCCCATATTGGCTCCTACATATTCTACGAAGATCTTTATCGGTCAGACCGCATAACAACATACGTTGTTCCCTTTGTCATCGGTATGTTACTTGCCTGAGATTCGATCGTCGGTATCCAATACCTAGTTCAATCTCGTTACCGGAAAGTCTCTTTACTCGTTCCGTAATACATCATCCCGCAACTAACTCATTAGTTGCAATGCTTGCAGGGCTTATGTGATGTGCATTACCGAGAGGGCCCAAAGATACCTCTCCGACATTCGGAGTGACAAATCCTAATCTCGAAATACGCCAACCCAACATGTACCTTTGGAGACACCTGTAGAGCTCCTTTATAATCACCCAGTTACGTTGTGATGTTTGGTAGCACACAAAGTGTTCCTCCAGCAAACGGGAGTTGCATAATCTCATAGTCATAGGAACATGTATAAGTCATGAAGAAAGCAATAGCAACATACTAAATGATCGGGTGCTAAGCTAATGGAATGGGTCATGTCAATCAGATCATTCAACTAATGATGTGATCCCGTTAATCAAATAACAACTCTTTGTCCATGGTTAGGAAACATAACCATCTTTGATTAACGAGCTAGTCAAGTAGAGGCATACTAGTGACACTCTGTTTGTCTATGTATTCACACATGTATTATGTTTCCGGTTAATACAATTCTAGCATCAATAATAAACATTTATCATGATATAAGGAAATAAATAATAACTTTATTATTGCCTCTAGGGCATATTTCCTTCAGAAAGCTCGTCAGTTGCAGTACGAGGTGCGCTGGGTTGCCGTCTCGCAGTACTACCACATCTACCTGCAACAAAAGATGACCAAAACTCAAGCGCAGAGGCAACGACTTACCTTGAACAGGGAGCAGTTCATGATGGTAACTATTACTAACTTATCATTGTTTCAAGCATTCAACTATATGTTTCGTGCTCACATGTCATGCTTCCAAAATTTGCATAGGTTGTTCCTCGTTGGTGCTATGGAAGGCATGACAGATGGGAGAGTTTGGTGGATAGGTGGCTCGGCGACGATGCAGAGTTTGCTGCCAAGAGCATCAAAGCCCAGGCTAACCGTGGAAAAGACGGGACACACGGCCAAGGAAACAGGAACCACTGGGGCTTCAAGGCCATGAAGGTATATCTATATTCATGATGCATTTTTGTTCTTCTTTACCGTCATGTTCTTATGTATGGCTAACTTCTGTTTGACTTTGCAGGAGGACAAGTTGAAGAGGCCGCTCCCAGACATTGAGTCGTGGAAGCTGCCCCGCGAGCGGAGTCATCCCAAGGAGGACGAGAGCCAGTACTACGGCAAGACCGAGGAGCACCTGGAGTCTTACACTCAGCACTATCAGAAGTTGCATCCGGATGTTCCTGTTCCTGAGGTCGCCCAGTCTCAGATCGACGACACGGCGGTGGTGGCCATCCAGGGGAAGTCACATGGCCGGTATCCGTGTTTCGATGGCTTGATAACTCCTTCGATCTCGTACACACGGCTTCGGTCTACCAACCCGAGCCAGTTAGAGAGTACGGGGCGTTCACAGACTCCCTTAGCCCGCCAGCATGCTGTAAGTACTTCCCCTTTATCTTTTTCTCTCTAGCATTCTCAGTTCATTTTCAGCATTGCTCACTTAGAAACAACCCAAATTATGTAGGCATATAAGGCCTTTGTCGAGCATAGGAATCTCGAGGTGCGAGAGT